>NW_027362769.1:394475848-394667550 GCF_046119375.1 Phyllobates terribilis | reverse complement strand
TGTGTATGGTGTGCGCTCTTTATGTGTGTATGGTGTGCGCTCTTTATGTGTGTATGGTGTGTGCTCTTTATGTGTGTATGGTGTGTGCTCTTTATGTGTGTATGGTGTGCGCTCTTTATTTGTGCATGGTGAGTGCTCTTTATGTGTGTATGGTGTGTACTCTTTATGTGTGTATGGTGTGTGCTCTTTATGTGTGTATGGTGTGTGCTCTTTATGTGTGTATGGTGTGTGCTCTTTATGTGTGTATGGTGTGTACTCTTTATGTGTGTATGGTGTGTGCTCTTTATGTGTGTATGGTGTGTGCTCTTTATGTGTGTATGGTGTGCGCTCTTTATGCGTGTATGGTGTGTGCTCTTTATGCGTGTATGGTGTGTGCTCTTTATGTGTGCATGGTGAGTGCTCTTTATGTGTGTATGGTGTGTGCTCTTTATGTGTGTATGGTGTGTGTGCTCTTTATGTGTGTATGGTGTGTGCTCTTTATGTGTGTATGGTGTGTGCTCTTTATGTGTGTATGGTGTGTGTGCTCTTTATGTGTGTATGGTGTGCGCTCTTTATGTGTGTATGGTGTGTGCTCTTTATGTGTGTATGGTGTGTGCTCTTTATGTGTGTATGGTGTGTGCTCTTTATGTGTGTATGGTGTGTGTGCTCTTTATGTGTGTATGGTGTGTGCTCTTTATGTGTGTATGGTGTGTGCTCTTTATGTGTGTATGGTGTGTGTGCTCTTTATGTGTGTATGGTGTGTGCTCTTTATGTGTGTATGGTGTGCGATCTTTATGTGTGTATGGTGTGTGCTCTTTATGTGTGTATGGTGTGTACTCTTTATGTGTGTATGGTGTGTGCTCTTTATGTGTGTATGGTGTGTGCTCTTTATGTGTGTATGGTGTGTGCTCTTTATGTGTGTATGGTGTGTGCTCTTTATGTGTGTATGGTGTGTGCTCTTTATGTGTGTATGGTGTGTGCTCTTTATGTGTGTATGGTGTGTGCTCTTTATGTGTGTATGTTGTGCGCTCTTTATGTGTGTATGGTGTGCGCTCTTTATGTGTGTATGGTGTGTGCTCTCTATGTGTGTATGGTGTGTGCTCTTTATGTGTGTATGGTGTGTGCTCTTTATGTGTGTATGGTGTGCGCTCTTTATGTGTGTATGGTATGTGCTCTTTATGTGTGTATGGTGTGCGCTCTTTATGTGTGTATGGTGTGCGCTCTTTATGTGTGTATGGTGTGTGCTCTTTATGTGTGTATGGTGTATGTGCTCTTTATGTGTGTATGGTGTGCGCTCTTTATGTGTGTATGGTGTGTGCTCTTTATGTGTGTATGGTGTGTGTGCTCTTTATGTGTGTATGGTGTGTGCTCTTCATGTGTGTATGGTGTGTGCTCTTCATGTGTGTATGGTGTGTGCTCTTTATGTGTGTATGGTGTGTGTTCTTTATGTGTGTATGGTGTGTGTGCTCTTTATGTGTGTATGGTGTGTGCTCTTTATGTGTGTATGGTGTGCTCTTTATGTGTGTATGGTGTGTATCATGTGTGCATTACAAGTGTATGGTGTGTGCTCTTTATGTGTGTATGGTGTGTGTTCTTTATGTGTGTATGGTGTGTGTGCTCTTTATGTGTGTATGGTGTGTGCTCTTTATGTGTGTATGGTGTGCTCTTTATGTGTGTATGGTGTGTGTGCTCTTTATGTGTGTATGGTGTGTGCTCTTTATGTGTGTATGGTGTGTGCTCTTTATGTGTGTATGGTGTGCGCTCTTTATGTGTGTATGGTGTGTGCTCTTTATGTGTGTATGGTGTGTGTGCTCTTTATGTGTGTATGGTGTGTGCTCTTTATGTGTGTATGGTGTGTACTCTTTATGTGTGTATGGTGTGTGCTCTTTATGTGTGTATGGTGTGTACTCTTTATGTGTGTATGGTGTGTGTGCTCTTTATGTGTGTATGGTGTGCGCTCTTTATGTGTGTATGGTGTGTGCTCTTTATGTGTGTATGGTGTGTGTGCTCTTTATGTGTGTATGGTGTGTGCTCTTTATGTGTGTATGGTGTGTGTTCTTTATGTGTGTATGGTGTGTGCTCTTTATGTGTGTATGGTGTGTGCTCTTTATGTGTGTATGGTGTGTGCTCTTTATGTGTGTATTGTGTGTGCTCTTTATGTGTGTATGGTGTGTACTCTTTATGTGTGTATGGTGTGTGCTCTTTATGTGTGTATGGTGTGTGTTCTTTATGTGTGTATGGTGTGCGCTCTTTATGTGTGTATGGTGTGTGCTCTTTATGTGTGTATGGTGTGCGCTCTTTATGTGTATATGGTGTGTGTTCTTTATGTGTGTATGGTGTGTGCTCTTTATGTGTGTATGGTGTGTGCTCTTTATGTGTGTATGGTGTGCGCTCTTTATGTGTGTATGGTGTGTGCTCTTTATGTGTGTATGGTGTGTGCTCTTTATGTGTGTATGGTGTGTGTTCTTTATGTGTGTATGGTGTGTGCTCTTTATGTGTGTATGGTGTGTGCTCTTTGTGTGTGTATGGTGTGTGTTCTTTGTGTGTGTGTGCTCTTTATGTGTGTATGGTGTGTGCTCTTTATGTGTGTATGGTGTGTGCTCTTTATGTGTGTATGGTGTGCTCTTTATGTGTGTATGGTGTGTGCTCTTTATGTGTGTATGGTGTGTGCTCTTTATGTGTGTATGGTGTGCGCTCTTTATGTGTGTATGGTGTGTGCTCTTTGTGTGTGTATGGTGTGCGCTCTTTATGTGTGTATGGTGTGTGCTCTTTGTGTGTGTATGGTGTGTGCTCTTTGTGTGTGTATGGTGTGTGCTCTTTATGTGTGTATGGTGTGTGCTCTTTATGTGTGTATGGTGTGTGCTCTTTATGTGTGTATGGTGTGTGCTCTTTATGTGTGTATGGTGTGTGCTCTTTATGTGTGTATGGTGTGTGCTCTTTATGTGTGTATGGTGTGTGCTCTTTATGTGTGTATGGTGTGTGCTCTTTATGTGTGTATGGTGTGTGCTCTTTATGTGTGTATGGTGTGTGCTTTTTATGTGTGTATGGTGTGTGCTCTTTATGTGTGTATGGTGTGTGCTCTTTATGTGTGTATGGTGTGTGCTCTTTATGTGTGTATGGTGTGTGCTCTTTATGTGTGTATGGTGTGTGCTCTTTATGTGTGTATGGTGTGTGCTCTCTATGTGTGTATGGTGTGTGCTCTCTGTGTGTGTATGGTGTGTGCTCTTTATGTGTGTATGGTGTGTGCTCTTTATGTGTGTATGGTGTGTGCTCTTTATGTGTGTATGGTGTGTGCTCTTTGTGTGTGTATGGTGTGCTCTTTGTGTGTGTATGGTGTGCTCTTTATGTGTGTATGGTGTGCTCTTTATGTGTGTATGGTGTGTGCTCTTTATGTGTGTATGGTGTGTGCTCTTTATGTGTGTATGGTGTGTGCTCTTTATGTGTGTATGGTGTGTGCTCTTTATGTGTGTATGGTGTGTGCTCTTTATGTGTGTATGGTGTGTGCTCTCTATGTGTGTATGGTGTGTGCTCTTTATGTGTGTATGGTGTGTGCTCTTTATGTGTGTATGGTGTGTGCTCTTTATGTGTGTATGGTGTGTGCTCTTTGTGTGTGTATGGTGTGCTCTTTATGTGTGTATGGTGTGCTCTTTATGTGTGCATGGTGTGTGCTCTTTATGTGTGTATGGTGTGTACTCTTTGTGTGTGTATGGTGTGTGCTCTTTGTGTGTGTATGGTGTGTGCTCTTTATGTGTGCATGGTGTGTGCTCTTTATGTGTGTATGGTGTGTGCTCTTTGTGTGTGTATGGTGTGTGCTCTTTATGTGTGTATGGTGTGTGCTCTTTATGTGTTTATGGTGTGTACTCTTTATGTGTGTATGGTGTGTGCTCTTTATGTGTGCAATGTGTGTGCTCTTTATGTGTGTATGGTGTGTGCTCTTTATGTGTGTATGGTGTGCTCTTTATGTGTGTATGGTGTGTGCTCTTTATGTGTGTATGGTGTGTGCTTTTTATGTGTGTATGGTGTGTGCTCTTTATGTGTGTATGGTGTGTGCTCTTTATGTGTGTATGGTGTGTGCTCTTTATGTGTGTATGGTGTGTGCTCTTTATGTGTGTATGGTGTGTGCTCTTTATGTGTGTATGGTGTGTGCTCTCTATGTGTGTATGGTGTGTGCTCTCTGTGTGTGTATGGTGTGTGCTCTTTATGTGTGTATGGTGTGTGCTCTTTATGTGTGTATGGTGTGTGCTCTTTATGTGTGTATGGTGTGTGCTCTTTGTGTGTGTATGGTGTGCTCTTTGTGTGTGTATGGTGTGCTCTTTATGTGTGTATGGTGTGCTCTTTATGTGTGTATGGTGTGTGCTCTTTATGTGTGTATGGTGTGTGCTCTTTATGTGTGTATGGTGTGTGCTCTTTATGTGTGTATGGTGTGTGCTCTTTATGTGTGTATGGTGTGTGCTCTTTATGTGTGTATGGTGTGTGCTCTCTATGTGTGTATGGTGTGTGCTCTTTATGTGTGTATGGTGTGTGCTCTTTATGTGTGTATGGTGTGTGCTCTTTATGTGTGTATGGTGTGTGCTCTTTGTGTGTGTATGGTGTGCTCTTTATGTGTGTATGGTGTGCTCTTTATGTGTGCATGGTGTGTGCTCTTTATGTGTGTATGGTGTGTACTCTTTGTGTGTGTATGGTGTGTGCTCTTTGTGTGTGTATGGTGTGTGCTCTTTATGTGTGCATGGTGTGTGCTCTTTATGTGTGTATGGTGTGTGCTCTTTGTGTGTGTATGGTGTGTGCTCTTTATGTGTGTATGGTGTGTGCTCTTTATGTGTTTATGGTGTGTACTCTTTATGTGTGTATGGTGTGTGCTCTTTATGTGTGCAATGTGTGTGCTCTTTATGTGTGTATGGTGTGTGCTCTTTATGTGTGTATGGTGTGCTCTTTATGTGTGTATGGTGTGTGCTCTTTATGTGTGTATGGTGTGTGCTCTTTATGTGTGTATGGTGTGCGCTCTTTATGTGTGTATGGTGTGCGCTCTTTATGGGTGTATGGTGTGCGCTCTTTATGTGTGTATGGTGTGTGCTCTTTATGTGTGTATGGTGTGTGCTCTTTATGTGTGTATGGTGTGTGCTCTTTATGTGTGTATGGTGTGTGCTTTTTATGTGTGTATGGTGTGTGCTCTTTATGTGTGTATGGTGTGTGCTCTTTATGTGTGTATGGTGTGTGCTCTTTATGTGTGTATGGTGTGTGCTCTTTATGTGTGTATGGTGTGCGCTCTTTATGTGTGTATTGTGTGTGCTCTTTATGTGTGTATGGTGTGTGCTCTTTATGTGTGTATGGTGTGTGTTCTTTATGTGTGTATGGTGTGTGCTCTTTATGTGTGTATGGTGTGTGCTCTTTGTGTGTGTATGGTGTGTGTTCTTTGTGTGTGTATGGTGTGTGTGCTCTTTATGTGTGTATGGTGTGTGCTCTTTATGTGTGTATGGTGTGTGCTCTTTATGTGTGTATGGTGTGCGCTCTTTATGTGTGTATGGTGTGCGCTCTTTATGTGTGTATGGTGTGCGCTCTTTATGTGTGTATGGTGTGTGCTCTTTGTGTGTGTATGGTGTGCGCTCTTTATGTGTGTATGGTGTGCGCTCTTTGTGTGTGTATGGTGTGTGCTCTTTATGTGTGTATGGTGTGTGCTCTTTATGTGTGTATGGTGTGTGCTCTTTATGTGTGTATGGTGTGTGCTCTTTATGTGTGTATGGTGTGTGCTCTTTATGTGTGTATGGTGTGTGCTCTTTATGTGTGTATGGTGTGTGCTCTTTATGTGTGTATGGTGTGTGCTTTTTATGTGTGTATGGTGTGTGCTCTTTATGTGTGTATGGTGTGTGCTCTTTATGTGTGTATGGTGTGTGCTCTTTATGTGTGTATGGTGTGTGCTCTCTATGTGTGTATGGTGTGTGCTCTTTATGTGTGTATGGTGTGTGCTCTTTATGTGTGTATGGTGTGTGCTCTTTATGTGTGTATGGTGTGTGCTCTTTGTGTGTGTATGGTGTGCTCTTTATGTGTGTATGGTGTGCTCTTTATGTGTGTATGGTGTGTGCTCTTTATGTGTGTATGGTGTGTGCTCTTTATGTGTGTATGGTGTGTGCTCTTTATGTGTGTATGGTGTGTGCTCTTTATGTGTGTATGGTGTGTGCTCTTTATGTGTGTATGGTGTGTGCTCTCTATGTGTGTATGGTGTGTGCTCTTTATGTGTGTATGGTGTGTGCTCTTTATGTGTGTATGGTGTGTGCTCTTTATGTGTGTATGGTGTGTGCTCTTTGTGTGTGTATGGTGTGCTCTTTATGTGTGTATGGTGTGCTCTTTATGTGTGCATGGTGTGTGCTCTTTATGTGTGTATGGTGTGTACTCTTTGTGTGTGTATGGTGTGTGCTCTTTGTGTGTGTATGGTGTGCTCTTTATGTGTGCATGGTGTGTGCTCTTTATGTGTGTATGGTGTGTGCTCTTTATGTGTGTATGGTGTGTGCTCTTTATGTGTTTATGGTGTGTACTCTTTATGTGTGTATGGTGTGTGCTCTTTATGTGTGCATGGTGTGTGCTCTTTATGTGTGTATGGTGTGTGCTCTTTATGTGTGTATGGTGTGCTCTTTATGTGTGTATGGTGTGTGCTCTTTATGTGTGTATGGTGTGTGCTCTTTATGTGTGTATGGTGTGCGCTCTTTATGTGTGTATGGTGTGTGCTCTTTATGGGTGTATGGTGTGCGCTCTTTATGTGTGTATGGTGTGTGCTCTTTATGTGTGTATGGTGTGTGCTCTTTATGTGTGTATGGTGTGTGCTCTTTATGTGTGTATGGTGTGTGCTTTTTATGTGTGTATGGTGTGTGCTCTTTATGTGTGTATGGTGTGTGCTCTTTATGTGTGTATGGTGTGTGCTCTTTATGTGTGTATGGTGTGTGCTCTTTATGTGTGTATGGTGTGTGCTCTTTATGTGTGTATGGTGTGTGCTCTCTATGTGTGTATGGTGTGTGCTCTTTATGTGTGTATGGTGTGTGCTCTTTATGTGTGTATGGTGTGTGCTCTTTGTGTGTGTATGGTGTGCTCTTTATGTGTGTATGGTGTGCTCTTTATGTGTGTATGGTGTGTGCTCTTTATGTGTGTATGGTGTGTGCTCTTTATGTGTGTATGGTGTGTGCTCTTTATGTGTGTATGGTGTGTGCTCTTTATGTGTGTATGGTGTGTGCTCTTTATGTGTGTATGGTGTGTGCTCTCTATGTGTGTATGGTGTGTGCTCTTTATGTGTGTATGGTGTGTGCTCTTTATGTGTGTATGGTGTGTGCTCTTTATGTGTGTATGGTGTGTGCTCTCTATGTGTGTATGGTGTGTGCTCTTTATGTGTGTATGGTGTGTGCTCTTTATGTGTGTATGGTGTGTGCTCTTTGTGTGTGTATGGTGTGTGCTCTTTGTGTGTGTATGGTGTGCTCTTTATGTGTGTATGGTGTGCTCTTTATGTGTGTATGGTGTGTGCTCTTTATGTGTGTATGGTGTGTGCTCTTTATGTGTGTATGGTGTGTGCTCTTTATGTGTGTATGGTGTGTGCTCTCTATGTGTGTATGGTGTGTGCTCTTTATGTGTGTATGGTGTGTGCTCTTTATGTGTGTATGGTGTGTGCTCTTTGTGTGTGTATGGTGTGCTCTTTATGTGTGTATGGTGTGCTCTTTATGTGTGCATGGTGTGTGCTCTTTATGTGTGTATGGTGTGTACTCTTTGTGTGTGTATGGTGTGTGCTCTTTGTGTGTGTATGGTGTGCTCTTTATGTGTGCATGGTGTGTGCTCTTTATGTGTGTATGGTGTGTGCTCTTTGTGTGTGTATGGTGTGTGCTCTTTATGTGTGTATGGTGTGTGCTCTTTATGTGTTTATGGTGTGTACTCTTTATGTGTGTATGGTGTGTGCTCTTTATGTGTGTATGGTGTGTGCTCTTTATGTGTGTATGGTGTGTGCTCTTTATGTGTGTATGGTGTGCTCTTTATGTGTGTATGGTGTGTGCTCTTTATGTGTGTATGGTGTGTGCTCTTTATGTGTGTATGGTGTGCGCTCTTTATGTGTGTATGGTGTGTGCTCTTTATGGGTGTATGGTGTGCGCTCTTTATGTGTGTATGGTGTGCGCTCTTTATGTGTGTATGGTGTGCGCTCTTTATGTGTGTATGGTGTGCGCTCTTTATGTGTGTATGGTGTGCGCTCTTCATGTGTGTATGGTGTGCGATCTTTATGTGTGTATGGTGTGCGCTCTTTGTGTGTGTATGGTGTGCGCTCTTTATGTGTGTATGGTGTGCGCTCTTTGTGTGTGTATGGTGTGTGCTCTTTGTGTGTGTATGGTGTGTGCTCTTTATGTGTGTATGGTGTGTGCTCTTTATGTGTGTATGGTGTGTGCTCAGTATGTGTGTATGGTGTGTGCTCTTTATGTGCGTATGTTGTGTGCTCTTTATGTGCGTATGATGTGTGCTCTTTATATGCGTATGGTGTGTGCTCTTTATGTGTGTATGGTGTGTGCTCTTTATGTGTGTATGGTGTGTACTCTTTATGTGTGTATGGTGTGTGCTCTTTGTGTGTGTATGGTGTGTGCTCTTTATGTGTGTATGGTGTGTGCTCTTTGTGTGTGTATGGTGTGTGCTCTTTGTGTGTGTATGGTGTGTGTGCTCTTTATGTGTTTATGGTGTGTGCTCTTTATGTGTGTATGGTGTGTGCTCTTTATGTGTGTATGGTGTGTGCTCTTTATGTGTGTATGGTGTGTGCTCTTTATGTGTGTATGGTGTGTGCTCTTTATGTGTGTATGGTGTGCTCTTTATGTGTGTATGGTGTGTGCTCTTTATGTGTGTATGGTGTGTGCTCTTTATGTGTGTATGGTGTGCGCTCTTTATGTGTGTATGGTGTGCGCTCTTTATGTGTGTATGGTGTGCGCTCTTTATGTGTGTATGGTGTGTGCTCTTTATGTGTGTATGGTGTGTGCTCTTTATGTGTGTATGGTGTGTGCTCTTTATGTGTGTATGGTGTGTGCTCTTTATGTGTGTATGGTGTGTGCTCTTTATGTGTGTATGGTGTGCGCTCTTTATGTGTGTATGGTGTGTGCTCTTTATGTGTGTATGGTGTGCGCTCTTTATGTGTGTATGGTGTGCGCTCTTTATGTGTGTATGGTGTGCGCTCTTTATGTGTGTATGGTGTGTGCTCTTTATGTGTGTATGGTGTGTGTGCTCTTTATGTGTGTATGGTGTGTGCTCTTTATGTGTGTATGGTGTGTGCTCTTTATGTGTGTATGGTGTGCACTTTATGTGTGTATGGTGTGTGCTCTTTATGTGTGTATGGTGTGTACTCTTTGTGTGTGTATGGTGTGTGTTCTTTATGTGTGTATGGTGTGTGTTCTTTATGTGTGTATGGTGTGTGCTCTTTATGTGTGTATGGTGTGTGCTCTTTATGTGTGTATGGTGTGTACTCTTTGTGTGTGTATGGTGTGTGTTCTTTATGTGTGTATGGTGTGTGTTCTTTATGTGTGTATGGTGTGTGCTCTTTATGTGTGTATGGTGTGTGCTCTTTATGTGTGTATGGTGTGTACTCTTTATGTGTGTATGGTGTGTGCTCTTTATGTGTGTATGGTGTGTGCTCTTTATGTGTGTATGGTGTGTGCTCTTTATGTGTGTATGGTGTGCTCTTTATGTGTGTATGGTGTGTGCTCTTTATGTGTGTATGGTGTGTGCTCTTTATGTGTGTATGGTGTGCGCTCTTTATGTGTGTATGGTGTGCGCTCTTTATGTGTGTATGGTGTGCGCTCTTTATGTGTGTATGGTGTGCGCTCTTTATGTGTGTATGGTGTGTGTGCTCTTTATGTGTGTATGGTGTGTGCTCTTTATGTGTGTATGGTGTGCGCTCTTTATGTGTGTATGGTGTGTGCTCTTTATGTGCGTATGGTGTGTGCTCTTTATGTGTGTATGGTGTGCGCTCTTTATGTGTGTATGGTGTGCGCTCTTTGTGTGTGTATGGTGTGTGCTCTTTATGTGTGTATGGTGTATGCTCTTTATGTGTGTATGGTGTGTGCTCAGTATGTGCGTATGGTGTGTGCTCTTTATGTGCGTATGGTGTGTGCTCTTTATGTGCGTATGGTGTGTACTCTTTATGTGTGTATGGTGTGTGCTCTTTATATGCGTATGGTGTGTGCTCTTTATGTGCGTATGGTGTGTGCTCTTTATGTGTGTATGGTGTGTGCTCTTTATGTGTGTATGGTGTGTGCTCTTTATGTGTGTATGGTGTGTGCTCTTTATGTGTGTATGGTGTGTACTCTTTATGTGTGTATGGTGTGTGCTCTTTATGTGTGTATGGTGTGTGCTCTTTATGTGTGTATGGTGTGCGCTCTTTATGTGTGTATGGTGTGTGCTCTTTATGTGTGTATGGTGTGTGCTCTTTATGTGTGTATGGTGTGTGCTCTTTATGTGTGTATGGTGTGTGCTCTTTATGTGTGTATGGTGTGTGCTCTTTATGTGTGTATGGTGTGTGCTCTTTATGTGTGTATGGTGTGCGCTCTTTATGTGTGTATGGTGTGTGCTCCTTATGTGTGTATGGTGAGTGCTCTTTATGTGTGTATGGTGTGTGCTCTTTATATGCGTATGGTGTGTGCTCTTTATGTGTGTATGGTGTGTGCTCTTTATGTGTGTATGGTGTGTGCTCTTTATGTGTGTATGGTGTGTGCTCTTTATGTGTGTATGGTGTGCGCTCTTTGTGTGTGTATGGTGTGTGCTCTTTGTGTGTGTATGGTGTGTGCTCTTTATGTGTGTATGGTGTGCGCTCTTTGTGTGTGTATGGTGTGTGCTCTTTATGTGTGTATGGTGTGTGCTCTTTATGTGTGTATGGTGTGTGCTCTTTATGTGTGTATGGTGTGTGCTCTTTATGTGTGTATGGTGTGTGCTCTTTATGTGTGTATGGTGTGTGCTCTTTATGTGTGTATGGTGTGTGCTCTTTGTGTGTGTATGGTGTGTGCTCTTTGTGTGTGTATGGTGTGTGCTCTTTATGTGTGTATGGTGTGTGCTCTTTGTGTGTGTATGGTGTGCGCTCTTTATGTGTGTATGGTGTGCGCTCTTTATGTGTGTATGGTGTGCGCTCTTTATGTGTGTATGGTGTGCGCTCTTTATGTGTGTATGGTGTGCGCTCTTTATGTGTGTATGGTGTGCGCTCTTTATGTGTGTATGGTGTGCGCTCTTTATGTGTGTATGGTGTGCGCTCTTTATGTGTGTATGGTGTGTGCTCTTTATGTGTGTATGGTGTGCGCTCTTTATGTGTGTATGGTGTGTGCTCTTTGTGTGTGTATGGTGTGTGCTCTTTATGTGTGTATGGTGTGTGCTCTTTATGTGTGTATGGTGTGCGCTCTTTATGTGTGTATGGTGTGTGCTCTTTATGTGCGTATGGTGTGTGCTCTTTATGTGTGTATGGTGTGTGCTCTTTATGTGTGTATGGTGTGTGCTCTTTATGTGTGTATGGTGTGTGCTCTTTATGTGTGTATGGTGTGCGCTCTTTATGTGTGTATGGTGTGTGCTCCTTATGTGTGTATGGTGAGTGCTCTTTATGTGTGTATGGTGTGTGCTCTTTATATGCGTATGGTGTGTGCTCTTTATGTGTGTATGGTGTGTGCTCTTTATGTGTGTATGGTGTGTGCTCTTTATGTGTGTATGGTGTGTGCTCTTTATGTGTGTATGGTGTGCGCTCTTTGTGTGTGTATGGTGTGTGCTCTTTGTGTGTGTATGGTGTGTGCTCTTTATGTGTGTATGGTGTGCGCTCTTTGTGTGTGTATGGTGTGTGCTCTTTATGTGTGTATGGTGTGTGCTCTTTATGTGTGTATGGTGTGTGCTCTTTATGTGTGTATGGTGTGTGCTCTTTATGTGTGTATGGTGTGTGCTCTTTATGTGTGTATGGTGTGTGCTCTTTATGTGTGTATGGTGTGTGCTCTTTGTGTGTGTATGGTGTGTGCTCTTTGTGTGTGTATGGTGTGTGCTCTTTATGTGTGTATGGTGTGTGCTCTTTATGTGTGTATGGTGTGCGCTCTTTATGTGTGTATGGTGTGCGCTCTTTATGTGTGTATGGTGTGCGCTCTTTATGTGTGTATGGTGTGCGCTCTTTATGTGTGTATGGTGTGCGCTCTTTATGTGTGTATGGTGTGCGCTCTTTATGTGTGTATGGTGTGCGCTCTTTATGTGTGTATGGTGTGCGCTCTTTATGTGTGTATGGTGTGCGCTCTTTATGTGTGTATGGTGTGCGCTCTTTATGTGTGTATGGTGTGCGCTCTTTATGTGTGTATGGTGTGCGCTCTTTATGTGTGTATGGTGTGTGCTCTTTATGTGTGTATGGTGTGTGTGCTCTTTATGTGTGTATGGTGTGTGCTCTTTATGTGTGTATGGTGTGTGCTCTTTATGTGTGTATGGTGTGCTCTTTATGTGTGTATGGTGTGTGCTCTTTATGTGTGTATGGTGTGCTCTTTATGTGTGTATGGTGTGTGCTCTTTATGTGTGTATGGTGTGTGCTCTTTATGTGTGTATGGTGTGCGCTCTTTATGTGTGTATGGTGTGCGCTCTTTATGTGTGTATGGTGTGCGCTCTTTATGTGTGTATGGTGTGCGCTCTTTATGTGTGTATGGTGTGTGCTCTTTATGTGTGTATGGTGTGCGCTCTTTATGTGTGTATGGTGTGCGCTTTTTATGTGTGTATGGTGTGTACTCTTTATGTGTATATGGTGTGCGCTCTTTATGTGTGTATGGTGTGCGCTCTTTATGTGTGTATGGTGTGTACTCTTTATGTGTGTATGGTGTGCGCTCTTTATGTGTGTATGGTGTGCGCTCTTTATGTGTGTATGGTGTGTGCTCTTTATGTGTGTATGGTGTGTGTGCTCTTTATGTGTGTATGGTGTGTGCTCTTTATGTGTGTATGGTGTGCTCTTTATGTGTGTATGGTGTGTGCTCTTTATGTGTGTATGGTGTGTGCTCTTTGTGTGTGTATGGTGTGTGCTCTTTGTGTGTGTATGGTGTGTGCTCTTTATGTGTGTATGGTGTGTGCTCTTTATGTGTGTATGGTGTGCGCTCTTTATGTGTGTATGGTGTGCGCTCTTTATGTGTGTATGGTGTGCGCTCTTTATGTGTGTATGGTGTGCGCTCTTTATGTGTGTATGGTGTGCGCTCTTTATGTGTGTATGGTGTGCGCTCTTTATGTGTGTATGGTGTGCGCTCTTTATGTGTGTATGGTGTGCGCTCTTTATGTGTGTATGGTGTGCGCTCTTTATGTGTGTATGGTGTGCGCTCTTTATGTGTGTATGGTGTGTGCTCTTTATGTGTGTATGGTGTGTGTGCTCTTTATGTGTGTATGGTGTGTGCTCTTTATGTGTGTATGGTGTGTGCTCTTTATGTGTGTATGGTGTGCTCTTTATGTGTGTATGGTGTGTGCTCTTTATGTGTGTATGGTGTGCTCTTTATGTGTGTATGGTGTGTGCTCTTTATGTGTGTATGGTGTGCGCTCTTTATGTGTGTATGGTGTGCGCTCTTTATGTGTGTATGGTGTGCGCTCTTTATGTGTGTATGGTGTGCGCTCTTTATGTGTGTATGGTGTGCGCTCTTTATGTGTGTATGGTGTGCGCTCTTTATGTGTGTATGGTGTGCGCTCTTTATGTGTGTATGGTGTGCGCTTTTTATGTGTGTATGGTGTGTACTCTTTATGTGTATATGGTGTGCGCTCTTTATGTGTGTATGGTGTGCGCTCTTTATGTGTGTATGGTGTGCACTCTTTATGTGTGTATGGTGTGCGCTCTTTATGTGTGTATGGTGTGCGCTCTTTATGTGTGTATGGTGTGTGCTCTTTATGTGTGTATGGTGTGTGTGCTCTTTATGTGTGTATGGTGTGTGCTCTTTATGTGTGTATGGTGTGTGCTCGTTATGTGTGTATGGTGTGTGCTCTTTATGTGTGTATGGTGTGCTCTTTATGTGTGTATGGTGTGTGCTCTTTATGTGTGTATGGTGTGCGCTCTTTATGTGTGTATGGTGTGTGTTCTTTATGTGTGTATGGTGTGCGCTCTTTATGTGTGTATGGTGTGTGCTCTTTATGTGCGTATGGTGTGTACTCTTTATGTGTGTATGGTGTGCTCTTTATGTGTGTATGGTGTGTGCTCTTTATGTGTGTATGGTGTGCGCTCTTTATGTGTGTATGGTGTGTGTTCTTTATGTGTGTATGGTGTGCGCTCTTTATGTGTGTATGGTGTGTACTCTTTATGTGCGTATGGTGTGTACTCTTTATGTGCGTATGGTGTGTACTCTTTATGTGTGTATGGTGTGCTCTTTATGTGTGTATGGTGTGTGCTCTTTATGTGTGTATGGTGTGCGCTCTTTATGTGTGTATGGTGTGTGTTCTTTATGTGTGTATGGTGTGCGCTCTTTATGTGTGTATGGTGTGTGCTCTTTATGTGTGTATGGTGTGTGCTCTTTATATGCGTATGGTGTGTGCTCTTTATGTGCGTATGGTGTGTGCTCTTTATGTGCGTATGGTGTGTGCTCTTTATGTGTGTATGGTGTGTGCTCTTTATGTGTGTATGGTGTGTGCTCTTTATGTGTGTATGGTGTGTGCTCTTTATGTGTGTATGGTGTGTGCTCTTTATATGCGTATGGTGTGTGCTCTTTATGTGTGTATGGTGTGTGCTCTTTATGTGTGTATGGTGTGTGCTCTTTATGTGTGTATGGTGTGTGCTCTTTATGTGTGTATGGTGTGTGCTCTTTGTGTGTGTATGGTGTGTGCTCTTTGTGTGTGTATGGTGTGTGCTCTTTGTGTGTGTATGGTGTGTGCTCTTTATGTGTGTATGGTGTGTGCTCTTTATGTGTGTATGGTGTGCGCTCTTTATGTGTGTATGGTGTGCGCTCTTTATGTGTGTATGGTGTGCGCTCTTTATGTGTGTATGGTGTGCGCTCTTTATGTGTGTATGGTGTGCGCTCTTTATGTGTGTATGGTGTGCGCTCTTTATGTGTGTATGGTGTGCGCTCTTTATGTGTGTATGGTGTGCGCTCTTTATGTGTGTATGGTGTGCGCTCTTTATGTGTGTATGGTGTGTGCTCTTTATGTGTGTATGGTGTGTGTGCTCTTTATGTGTGTATGGTGTGTGCTCTTTATGTGTGTATGGTGTGTGCTCTTTATGTGTGTATGGTGTGCTCTTTATGTGTGTATGGTGTGTGCTCTTTATGTGTGTATGGTGTGCGCTCTTTATGTGTGTATGGTGTGCGCTCTTTATGTGTGTATGGTGTGCGCTCTTTATGTGTGTATGGTGTGCGCTCTTTATGTGTGTATGGTGTGCGCTCTTTATGTGTGTATGGTGTGTGCTCTTTATGTGTGTATGGTGTGCGCTCTTTTTGTGTGTATGGTGTGCGCTTTTTATGTGTGTATGGTGTGTACTCTTTATGTGTATATGGTGTGCGCTCTTTATGTGTGTATGGTGTGCGCTCTTTATGTGTGTATGGTGTGTACTCTTTATGTGTGTATGGTGTGCGCTCTTTATGTGTGTATGGTGTGCGCTC
Source organism: Phyllobates terribilis (assembly GCF_046119375.1). Lineage (NCBI taxonomy): Eukaryota > Metazoa > Chordata > Amphibia > Anura > Dendrobatidae > Phyllobates > Phyllobates terribilis. The sequence continues at coordinate 394,652,020 of NW_027362769.1, read as the reverse complement.
TTTATGTGTGTATGGTGTGCGCTCTTTATGTGTGTATGGTGTGTGCTCTTTATGTGTGTATGGTGTGTGCTCTTTATGTGTGTATGGTGTGTGTGCTCTTTATGTGTGTATGGTGTGTGCTCTTTATGTGTGTATGGTGTGTGCTCGTTATGTGTGTATGGTGTGTGCTCTTTATGTGTGTATGGTGTGCTCTTTATGTGTGTATGGTGTGTGCTCTTTATGTGTGTATGGTGTGCGCTCTTTATGTGTGTATGGTGTGTGTTCTTTATGTGTGTATGGTGTGCGCTCTTTATGTGTGTATGGTGTGTGCTCTTTATGTGTGTATGGTGTGCGCTCTTTATGTGTGTATGGTGAGTGCTCTTTATGTGTGTATGGTGAGTGCTCTTTATGTGTGTATGGTGTGTGCTCTTTATGTGTGTATGGTGTGCGCTCTTTATGTGTGTATGGTGTGTGCTCTTTATGTGTGTATGGTGTGCGCTCTTTATGTGTGTATGGTGTGCGCTCTTTATGTGTGTATGGTGAGTGCTCTTTATGTGTGTATGGTGTGTGCTCTTTATGTGTGTATGGTGTGTGTGCTCTTTATGTGTGTATGGTGTGTGCTCTTTATGTGTGTATGGTGTGCGCTCTTTATGTGTGTATGGTGTGTGCTCTTTATGTGTGTATGGTGTGTGCTCTTTATGTGTGTATGGTGTGCGCTCTTTATGTGTGTATGGTGTGTGCTCTTTATGTGTGTATGGTGTGTGCTCCTTGTGTGTGTATGGTGTGTGCTCTTTATGTGTGTATGGTGTGCGCTCTTTATGTGTGTATGGTGTGTGCTCTTTATGTGTGTATGGTGTGTGCTCTTTATGTGTGTATGGTGTGTGTGCTCTTTATGTGTGTATGGTGTGTGCTCTTTATGTGTGTATGGTGTGTGCTCTTTATGTGTGTATGGTGTGCGCTCTTTATGTGTGTATGGTGTGTGCTCTTTATGTGTGTATGGTGTGCGCTCTTTATGTGTGTATGGTGTGTGCTCTTTATGTGTGTATGGTGTGCGCTCTTTATGTGTGTATGGTGAGTGCTCTTTATGTGTGTATGGTGTGTGTTCTTTATGTGTGTATGGTGTGTGCTCTTTATGTGTGTATGGTGTGTGTTCTTTATGTGTGTATGGTGTGCGCTCTTTATGTGTGTATGGTGTGTGTTCTTTATGTGTGTATGGTGTGCGCTCTTTATGTGTGTATGGTGTGTGCTCTTTATGTGTGTATGGTGTGCGCTCTTTATGTGTGTATGGTGTGTGCTCTTTATGTGTGTATGGTGTGTGCTCTTTATGTGTGTATGGTGTGCGCTCTTTGTGTGTGTATGGTGTGTGCTCTTTATGTGTGTATGGTGTGCGCTCTTTATGTGTGTATGGTGTGCGCTCTTTATGTGTGTATGGTGTGCGCTCTTTATGTGTGTATGGTGTGCGCTCTTTATGTGTGTATGGTGAGTGCTCTTTATGTGTGTATGGTGTGTGCTCTTTATGTGTGTATGGTGTGTGCTCTTTATGTGTGTATGGTGTGTGTGTTCTTTATGTGTGTATGGTGTGTGCTCTTTATGTGTGTATGGTGTGTGCTCTTTATGTGTGTATGGTGTGCGCTCTTTATGTGTGTATGGTGTGCGCTCTTTATGTGTGTATGGTGTGCGCTCTTTATGTGTGTATGGTGTGTGCTCTTTATGTGTGTATGGTGTGCGCTCTTTATGTGTGTATGGTGTGCGCTCTTTATGTGTGTATGGTGTGCGCTCTTTATGTGTGTATGGTGTGCGCTCTTTATGTGTGTATGGTGTGCGCTCTTTATGTGTGTATGGTGTGCGCTCTTTATGTGTGTATGGTGTGTACTCTTTATGTGTGTATGGTGTGCGCTCTTTATGTGTGTATGGTTTGCGCTCTTTATGTGTGTATGCCGATTAGGCTACTGACTCCTTACATTTCTATCTCCAGCAGCACCCTCCGGTCCTCCTGCACATGGATCCCCCATACACAGTCCTGGCCCTTTGCGTAATTCTGGGGCCAATCAGGAGACAGGATCACCCCGGCTGGTTCAGAGATTTCTCCTCCACATAGCGCTGATAGACAGAAGAGAGGAGAGGCCACAAAGTACAGTCCATTATATACATAGTACAAATAAAGGGGGAAAGGACAATGATACACTGACACTCGGGGTACAGGATAATGACACTGACACTCGGGGTACAGGATAATGTCACTGACACACGGGGTGCAGGATAATGTCACTGACACACGGGGTGCAGGATAATGTCACTGACACTCGGGGTACAGGATAATGACACTGACACTTGGGGTACAGGATAATGACGCTGACACTCGGGGTACAGGATAATGACACTGACACACGGGGTGCAGGATAATGTCACTGACACACGGGGTGCAGGATAATGTCACTGACACTCGGGGTACAGGATAATGTCACTGACACACGGGTTGCAGGATAATGTCACTGACACACGGGGTGCAGGATAATGTCACTGACACTCGGGGTACAGGATAATGACACTGACACTTGGGGTAAAGGATAATGACACTGACACTCGGGGTCCAGGATAATGTCACTGACACACGGGGTCCAGGATAATGTCACTGACACTCGGGGTACAGGATAATGTCACTGACACTCGGGGTACAGGATAATGTCACTGACACTGGGGGTACAGGATAATGTCACTGACACTCGGGGTACAGGATAATGTCACTGACACACGGGGTACAGGATGATGACACTGACACTCGGGGTACAGGATAATGTCACTGACACTGGGGGTACAGGATAATGACACTGACACTCGGGGTACAGGATGATGACACTGACACTCGGGGTACAGGATAATGTCACTGACACTCGGGGTACAGGATAATGACGCTGACACTCGGGGTACGGGATAATGACGCTGACACTCGGGGTACGGGATAATGACGCTGACACTCGGGGTACGGGATAATGACGCTGACACTCGGAGTACAGGAAAATGACGCTGACACTAGGAGTACGGGATAATGACGCTGACACTCGGAGTACAGGAAAATGACGCTGACACTCGGAGTACGGGATAATGACGCTGACACTTGGGGTACGGGATAATGTCACTGACACTGGGGGTACAGCATAATGACACTGACACTTGGGGTACAGGATAATGACACTGACACTGGGGGTACAGGATAATGACGCTGACACTCGGGGTACAGGATAATGACACTGACACTTGGGGTACAGGATAATGACACTGACACTCGGGGTACAGGATAATGACACTGACACTCGGGGTACAGGATAATGACATTGACACTGGGGGTACAGGATAATGACACTGACACTGGGGGTACATTATAATGACACTGACACTTGGGGTACAGGATAATGATGCTGACACTCGGGGTACAGGATAATGACGCTGACACTCGGGGTACAGGATAATGACACTGACACTCAGGGTACAGGATAATGACACTGACACTCAGGGTACAGGATAATGACACTGACACTCAGGGTACAGGATAATGACACTGACACTGGGGGTACATTATAATGACACTGACACTTGGGGTACAGGATAATGATGCTGACACTCGGGGTACAGGATAATGACGCTGACACTCGGGGTACAGGATAATGACACTGACACTCAGGGTACAGGATAATGACACTGACACTCGGGGTACAGGATAATGACATTGACACTGGGGGTACAGGATAATGACACTGACACTCAGGGTACAGGATAATGACACTGACACTGGGGGTACATTATAATGACACTGACACTGGAGGTACAGGATAATGACACTGACACTCGGGGTACAGGATAATGTCACTGACACTCGGGGTACAGGATAATGACACTGATACTCGGGGTAGAGGATAATGACACTGACCCTCGGGGTGCAGGATAATGTCACTGACACTCGGGGTACAGGATAATGACACTGACACTCGGGGTACAGGATAATGACACTGACACTCGGGGTACAGGATAATGTCACTGACACTCGGGGTACAGGATAATGACACTGACACTCGGGGTACAGGATAATGACACTGACACTCGGGGTACAGGATAATGACGCTGACACTCGGGGTACAGGATAATGACACTGACACTCGGGGTACAGGATAATGACACTGACACTCGGGTACAGGATAATGACACTGATACTCGGGGTAGAGGATAATGACACTGGCTCTGGGGGTAGAGGATAATGTCACTGACACTCGGGTACAGGATAATGACACTGATACTCGGGGTAGAGGATAATGACACTGGCTCTGGGGGTAGAGGGTAGTACAGTGACAGTTTTCGGTACCGGACACTGACCCTTTTGGGTCTCCCGGCACGTCTCCTTGACATTAGGACCTGGTTCTCTTTTCGTTACATAACATTGAATTTTCTTAGGTTTCATCTCTTCTGGTGGTGTAAGGGTTAATCGGGAGCCCTACATTAGTTACCATGGCAACTGGAAATTGCTAAGAAACATCTCAGCTCCGCGGCCCCGCCTTCACGCCTCCCGCCTCCCCGCCTCTCACAGGGTGAGGTGCGTGTGGAGAGCCGCCATGTGACGCAGCATGGCGCCCTCTAGTGTCCTATAGCAGGACTGCCATATACGGATGATGGGGGCGCACCATAACCGGAGCTGTCTGTGAGACATCCCTGATTGTACCAGCAGAGGGCAGCACAGGGCGGCCTGTGATCAGGGGTCAGACATGGGGGGCAGCATGCAGATGATGACTACTTGTCTCCGTGTATCTCTAGGTGTAATTCCCCTGGTTATCCACCTGGTGACGCCACTGCATACGGTGGGCTGCAGGGTGATTGTGGCGGTCTCTTACCTTTGCACACGGGCTCGCTCTCGTTCCAGTGAGGGTCGGTGGGGTCCACGCACTCTATGACGGGGGGCCCCTGCTCCAGCATGTACCCCGCATTACATGAGAAAGAGACCAGGGTCCCCGGGGAGAAGAGGGGGTCCGTGGTGCTGAAATTACCGTGGGCCAGGAAAGGCTCGTAACATCGAGTCTCCGAGAACACTGCAGAGAAAGAGCGGTAAATAACCGGACCACCAGAGGGCGAATGGGATGTACTACTACCCCCAGCAAGGCACGATGAGGACTCCGCACGTAAAAGAAATTGTACTTTTTACCCTCCAGTCACCTCCAGAGCTGCTGCACGGCCCTCACCCCTCGCTGCTGCCTCCTGATGTACATTAGTTTGATGTGAACATTACAGCCGTGCATTGGAAACGTAACCGCAGCTTTAGATGTAACCGGAGTAAAAATAGTAAGGAACACTCACAAGGAATATACAGTATATCCAGTTACCTTCATAGCGCAGGCTGAGCAGCAGGGGGACGGCGGGGTTCTCCGACACCAGCTCTATGTACAGGGACTGCGCGTCACTCAGGAGACCCCTCTCCGGGGCATCGTCTATATCCGAATCATAGATGAGGGGGGACAACGTGGAGCTTCCGGAGTGAACGACCAACCTGAGGGGAGACGTGTATATATATATACCAGGCACAGAGCTGGAGATATTAGGGGTAACAGGAGCACGTAACTCACCTGTCATTGTCCTCGTCTAGAGAGACCCTCTCAAAGTGCAGGTGAAGCCGCTGACCCTCAGACGCCTCAATCAGCCAATGACAGCTCAAGTTGTTCCCGTGATGCGTGGTGACATCAGGAGAGACGATACGTCCAACGGTGGCGTTACGTATAACACCGCCACAGGTCGCTGGACAAGAGAGAGAACAATATAGTACGCCAGGTAATGCACCTCAGCATACCCTGTACTGATCCTGAGTTACATCCTGTATTATACTCCAGAGCTGCACTCACTATTCTGCTGGTGCAGTCACTGTGTACATACATTACATTACTGATCCTGAGTCACATCCTGTATTATACTCCAGAGCTGCACTCACTATTCTGCTGGTGCAGTCACTGTGTACATACAATACATTACTGATCCTGAGTCACATCCTGTATTATACTCCAGAGCTGCACTCACTATTCTGCTGGTGCAGTCACTGTGCACATACATTACATTACTGATCCTGAGTTACATCCTGTATTATACTCCAGAGCTGCACTCACTATTCTGCTGGTGCAGTCACTGTGTACATATATTACATTACTGATCCTGAGTTATAACCTGTATTATACTCCAGAGCTGCACTCACTATTCTGCTGGTGCAGTCACTGTGTACATACATTACATTACTGATCCTGAGTTACCTCCTGTATTATACTCTAGAGCTGCACTCACTATTCTGCTGGTGCAGTCACTGTGTACATACATTACATTACTGATCCTGAGTTACATCCTGTACTATACTCCAGAGCTGCACTCACTATTCTGCTGGTGCAGTCACTGTGTACATACAATACATTACTGATCCTGAGTCACATCCTGTATTATACTCCAGAGCTGCACTCACTATTCTGCTGGTGCAGTCACTGTGTACATATATTACATTACTGATCCTGAGTCACATCCTGTATTATACTCCAGAGCTGCACTCACTATTCTGCTGGTGCAGTCACTGTGTACATACAATACATTACTGATCCTGAGTCACATCCTGTATTATACTCCAGAGCTGCACTCACTATTCTGCTGGTGCAGTCACTGTGTACATACAATACATTACTGATCCTGAGTCACATCCTGTATTATACTCCAGAGCTGCACTCACTATTCTGCTGGTGCAGTCACTGTGCACATACATTACATTACTGATCCTGAGTTACATCCTGTATTATACTCCAGAGCTGCAGTCACTATTCTGCTGGTGCAGTCACTGTGTACATATATTACATTACTGATCCTGAGTTATATCCTGTATTATACTCCAGAGCTGCACTCACTATTCTGCTGGTGCAGTCACTGTGTACATACATTACATTACTGATCCTGAGTTACCTCCTGTATTATACTCTAGAGCTGCACTCACTATTCTGCTGGTGCAGTCACTGTGTACATACATTACATTACTGATCCTGAGTTACATCCTGTACTATACTCCAGAGCTGCACTCACTATTCTGCTGGTGCAGTCACTGGGTACATACATTACATTACTGATCCAGAGTTACCTCCTGTATTATACTCCAGAGCTGCACTCACTATTCTGCTGGTGCAGTCACTGTGCACATACATTACATTACTGATCCTGAGTTACATTCTGCATTATACTCCAGAGCTGCACTCACTATTCTGCTGGTGCAGTCACTGTGTACATACATTACATTACTGATCCTGAGTTACCTCCTGTATTATACTCTAGAGCTGCACTCACTATTCTGCTGGTGCAGTCACTGTGTACATACATTACATTACTGATCCTGAGTTACATCCTGTATTATACTCCAGAGCTGCACTCACTATTCTGCTGGTGCAGTCACTGTGTACATACATTACATTACTGATCCTGAGTCACATCCTGTATTATACTCCAGAGCTGCACTCACTATTCTGCTGGTGCAGTCACTGGGTACATACATTACATTACTGATCCTGAGTAACCTCCTGTATTATACTCCAGAGCTGCACTCACTATTCTGCTGGTGCAGTCACTGTGTACATACATTACTGATCCTGAGTTACATCCTGTATTATACTACAGAGCTGCGCTCACTATTCTGCTGGTGCAGTCACTGTGTACATACATTACATTACTGATCCTGAGTTACATCCTGTATTATACTCCAGAGCTGCACTCACTATTCTGCTGGTGCAGTCACTGTGTACATACATTACATTACTGATCCTGAGTTACATCCTGTATTATACTCCAGAGCTGCACTCACTATTCTGCTGGTGCAGTCACTGTGTATATACATTACATTACTGATACTGAGTTACATCCTGTATTATACTCCAGAGCTGCACTCACTATTCTGCTGGTGCAATCACTGTGTACATACATTACATTACTGACCCTGTACTGATCCTGAGTTACATCCTGTATTATACTCCAGAGCTGCACTCACTATTCTGCTGGTGCTGTCACTGTGTACATACAATACATTACTGATCCTGAGTTACATCCTGTATTATACTCCAGAGCTGCACTCACTATTCTGCTGGTGCAGTCACTGTGTACATACAATACATTACTGATCCTGAGTTACATCCTGTATTATACTCCAGAGCTGCACTCACTATTCTGCTGGTGCAGTCACTGTGTACATACATTACATTACTGATCCTGAGTTACATCCTGTACTATACTCCAGAGCTGCACTCACTATTCTGCTGGTGCAGTCACTGGGTACATACATTACATTACTGATCCAGAGTTACCTCCTGTATTATACTCCAGAGCTGCACTCACTATTCTGCTGGTGCAGTCACTGTGTACATACATTACATTACTGATCCTGATTTACATTCTGTATTATACTCCAGAGCTGCACTCACTATTCTGCTGGTGCAGTCACTGTGTACATACATTACATTACTGATCCTGAGTCACATCCTGTATTATACTCCAGAGCTGCACTCACTATTCTGCTGGTGCAGTCATTGGGTACATACATTACATTACTGATCCAGAGTTACCTCCTGTATTATACTCCAGAGCTGCACTCACTATTCTGCTGGTGCAGTCACTGTGTACATACATTACATTACTGATCCTGAGTCACATCCTGTATTATACTCCAGAGCTGCACTCACTATTCTGCTGGTGCAGTCACTGTGTACATACAATACATTACTGATCCTGAGTCACATCCTGTATTATACTCCAGAGCTGCACTCACTATTCTGCTGGTGCAGTCACTGTGTACATATATTACATTACTGATCCTGAGTCACATCCTGTATTATACTCCAGAGCTGCACTCACTATTCTGCTGGTGCAGTCACTGTGTACATACAATACATTACTGATCCTGAGTCACATCCTGTATTATACTCCAGAGCTGCACTCACTATTCTGCTGGTGCAGTCACTGTGCACATACATTACATTACTGATCCTGAGTTACATCCTGTATTATACTCCAGAGCTGCACTCACTATTCTGCTGGTGCAGTCACTGTGTACATATATTACATTACTGATCCTGAGTTATATCCTGTATTATACTCCAGAGCTGCACTCACTATTCTGCTGGTGCAGTCACTGTGTACATACATTACATTACTGATCCTGAGTTACCTCCTGTATTATACTCTAGAGCTGCACTCACTATTCTGCTGGTGCAGTCACTGTGTACATACATTACATTACTGATCCTGAGTTACATCCTGTACTATACTCCAGAGCTGCACTCACTATTCTGCTGGTGCAGTCACTGGGTACATACATTACATTACTGATCCAGAGTTACCTCCTGTATTATACTCCAGAGCTGCACTCACTATTCTGCTGGTGCAGTCACTGTGCACATACATTACATTACTGATCCTGAGTTACATTCTTCATTATACTCCAGAGCTGCACTCACTATTCTGCTGGTGCAGTCACTGTGTACATACATTACATTACTGATCCTGAGTTACCTCCTGTATTATACTCTAGAGCTGCACTCACTATTCTGCTGGTGCAGTCACTGTGTACATACATTACATTACTGATCCTGAGTTACATCCTGTATTATACTCCAGAGCTGCACTCACTATTCTGCTGGTGCAGTCACTGTGTACATACATTACATTACTGATCCTGAGTCACATCCTGTATTATACTCCAGAGCTACACTCACTATTCTGCTGGTGCAGTCACTGGGTACATACATTACATTACTGATCCTGAGTAACCTCCTGTATTATACTCCAGAGCTGCACTCACTATTCTGCTGGTGCAGTCACTGTGTACATACATTACTGATCCTGAGTTACATCCTGTATTATACCCCAGAGCTGCACTCACTATTCTGCTGGTGCAGTCACTATGTACATACATTACATTACTGATCCTGAGTTACATCCTGTATTATACTCCAGAGCTGCACTCACTATTCTGCTGGTGCAGTCACTGTGTACATACAATACATTACTGATCCTGAGTCACATCCTGTATTATACTCCAGAGCTGCACTCACTATTCTGCTGGTGCAGTCACTGTGCACATACATTACATTACTGATCCTGAGTCACATCCTGTATTATACTCCAGAGCTGCACTCACTATTCTGCTGGTGCAGTCACTGTGTACATACATTATATTACTGATCCTGAGTTACATCCTGTATTATACTACAGAGCTGCGCTCACTATTCTGCTGGTGCAGTCACTGTGTACATACATTACATTACTGATCCTGAGTTACATCCTGTATTATACTCCAGAGCTGCACTCACTATTCTGCTGGTGCAGTCACTGTGTACATACATTACATTACTGATCATGAGTTACATCCTGTATTATACTCCAGAGCTGCACTCACTATTCTGCTGGTGCAGTCACTGTGTATATACATTACATTACTGATCCTGAGTTACATCCTGTATTATACTCCAGAGCTGCACTCACTATTCTGCTGGTGCAGTCACTGTGTACATACATTACATTACTGATCCTGAGTTACATCCTGTATTATACTCCAGAGCTGCACTCACTATTCTGCTGGTGCAGTCACTGTGTATATACATTACATTACTGATCCTGAGTTACATCCTGTATTATACTTCAGAGCTGCACTCACTATTCTGCTGGTGCAGTCACTGTGTACATACATTACATTACTGATCCTGAGTTACATCCTGTATTATACTCCAGAGCTGCACTCACTATTCTGCTGGTGCAATCACTGTGTACATACATTACATTACTAACCCTGTACTGATCCTGAGTTACATCCTGTATTATACTCCAGAGCTGCACTCACTATTCTGCTGGTGCTCTCACTGTGTACATACAATACATTACTGATCCTGAGTTACATCCTGTATTATACTCCAGAGCTGCACTCACTATTCTGCTGGTGCTCTCACTGTGTACATACAATACATTACTGATCCTGAGTTACATCCTGTATTATACTCCAGAGCTGCACTCACTATTCTGCATGTGCAGTCACTGTGTACATACAATACATTACTGATCCTGAGTTACTTCCTGTATTATACTCCAGAGCTGCACTCACTATGCTGCTGGTGCAGTCACTGTGTACATACATTACATTACTGATCCTGAGTTACATCCTGTATTATACTCCAGAGCTGCACTCACTATTCTGCTGATGCAGTCACTATGTACATACATTACATTACTGATCCTGAGTTACCTCCTGTATTATACTCTAGAGCTGCACTCACTATTCTGCTGGTGCAGTCACTGTGTACATACATTACATTACTGATCCTGAGTTACATCCTGTACTATACTCCAGAGCTGCACTCACTATTCTGCTGGTGCAGTCACTGGGTACATACATTACATTACTGATCCAGAGTTACCTCCTGTATTATACTCCAGAGCTGCACTCACTATTCTGCTGGTGCAGTCACTGTGTACATACATTACATTACTGATCCTGATTTACATTCTGTATTATACTCCAGAGCTGCACTCACTATTATGCTGGTGCAGTCACTGTGTACATACATTACATTACTGATCCTGAATCACATCCTGTATTATACTCCAGAGCTGCACTCACTATTCTGCTGGTGCAGTCACTGGGTACATACATTACATTACTGATCCAGAGTTACCTCCTGTATTATACTCCAGAGCTGCACTCACTATTCTGCTGGTGCAGTCACTGTGTACATACATTACATTACTGATCCTGAGTCACATCCTGTATTATACTCCAGAGCTGCACTCACTATTCTGCTGGTGCAGTCACTGTGTACATACAATACATTACTGATACTGAGTCACATCCTGTATTATACTCCAGAGCTGCACTCACTATTCTGCTGGTGCAGTCACTGTGTACATATATTACATTACTGATCCTGAGTCACATCCTGTATTATACTCCAGAGCTGCACTCACTATTCTGCTGGTGCAGTCACTGTGTACATACAATACATTACTGATCCTGAGTCACATCCTGTATTATACTCCAGAGCTGCACTCACTATTCTGCTGGTGCAGTCACTGTGCACATACATTACATTACTGATCCTGAGTTACATCCTGTATTATACTCCAGAGCTGCACTCACTATTCTGCTGGTGCAGTCACTGTGTACATATATTACATTACTGATCCTGAGTTATATCCTGTATTATACTCCAGAGCTGCACTCTCTATTCTGCTGGTGCAGTCACTGTGTACATACATTACATTACTGATCCTGAGTTACCTCCTGTATTATACTCTAGAGCTGCACTCACTATTCTGCTGGTGCAGTCACTGTGTACATACATTACATTACTGATCCTGAGTTACATCCTGTACTATACTCCAGAGCTGCACTCACTATTCTGCTGGTGCAGTCACTGGGTACATACATTACATTACTGATCCAGAGTTACCTCCTGTATTATACTCCAGAGCTGCACTCACTATTCTGCTGGTGCAGTCACTGTGCACATACATTACATTACTGATCCTGAGTTACATTCTGCATTATACTCCAGAGCTGCACTCACTATTCTGCTGGTGCAGTCACTGTGTACATACATTACATTACTGATCCTGAGTTACCTCCTGTATTATACTCTAGAGCTGCACTCACTATTCTGCTGGTGCAGTCACTGTGTACATACATTACATTACTGATCCTGAGTTACATCCTGTATTATACTCCAGAGCTGCACTCACTATTCTGCTGGTGCAGTCACTGTGTACATACATTACATTACTGATCCTGAGTCACATCCTGTATTATACTCCAGAGCTGCACTCACTATTCTGCTGGTGCAGTCACTGGGTACATACATTACATTACTGATCCTGAGTAACCTCCTGTATTATACTCCAGAGCTGCACTCACTATTCTGCTGGTGCAGTCACTGTGTACATACATTACTGATCCTGAGTTACATCCTGTATTATACCCCAGAGCTGCACTCACTATTCTGCTGGTGCAGTCACTATGTACATACATTACATTACTGATCCTGAGTTACATCCTGTATTATACTCCAGAGCTGCACTCACTATTCTGCTGGTGCAGTCACTGTGTACATACAATACATTACTGATCCTGAGTCACATCCTGTATTATACTCCAGAGCTGCACTCACTATTCTGCTGGTGCAGTCACTGTGCACATACATTACATTACTGATCCTGAGTCACATCCTGTATTATACTCCAGAGCTGCACTCACTATTCTGCTGGTGCAGTCACTGTGTACATACATTACATTACTGATCCTGCGTTACATCCTGTATTATACCCCAGAGCTGCACTCACTATTCTGCTGGTGCAGTCACTATGTACATACATTACATTACTGATCCTGAGTTACATCCTGTATTATACTCCAGAGCTGCACTCACTATTCTGCTGGTGCAGTCACTGTGTACATACAATACATTACTGATCCTGAGTCACATCCTGTATTATACTCCAGAGCTGCACTCACTATTCTGCTGGTGCAGTCACTGTGCACATACATTACATTACTGATCCTGAGTCACATCCTGTATTATACTCCAGAGCTGCACTCACTATTCTGCTGGTGCAGTCACTGTGCACATACATTACATTACTGATCCTGAGTCACATCCTGTATTATACTCCAGAGCTGCACTCACTATTCTGCTGATGCAGTCACTGTGTACATACATTACATTACTGATCCTGAGTTACATCCTGTATTATACTACAGAGCTGCGCTCACTATTCTGCTGGTGCAGTCACTGTGTACATACATTACATTACTGATCCTGAGTTACATCCTGTATTATACTCCAGAGCTGCACTCACTATTCTGCTGGTGCAGTCACTGTGTACATACATTACATTACTGATCCTGAGTTACATCCTGTATTATACTCCAGAGCTGCACTCACTATTCTGCTGGTGCAGTCACTGTGTACATACATTACATTACTGATCCTGAGTTACATCCTGTATTATACTCCAGAGCTGCACTCACTATTCTGCTGGTGCAGTCACTGTGTATATACATTACATTACTGATCCTGAGTTACATCCTGTATTATACTCCAGAGCTGCACTCACTATTCTGCTGGTGCAGTCACTGTGTATATACATTACATTACTGATCCTGAGTTACATCCTATATTATACTTCAGAGCTGCACTCACTATTCTGCTGGTGCAGTCACTGTGTACATACATTACATTACTGATCCTGAGTTACATCCTGTATTATACTCCAGAGCTGCACTCACTATTCTGCTAGTGCAGGACTGTCTGTATTTCTACTCTGTACAAATTTTCTCACCTGTGCAGACTGGGGGTTTTCCACTCCATTGAGGGCGGGTGATATTGAGACAGACAAGTGAATCTGCACCTTTCAGTGTGAACCCAGGAGCACAGTGAAAGTTAGCAGATCCTCCAGGATGGAGGTCGGTAACAGTGACTTCGCCATTTTCAGGTCGAGGTGGAAACACACAGCTGAGGACATAAGCTGGAAAGAAGAAAATAACAATTACCTTTGCAATAACAGCCATAAATCTAAAAATATAGTGAGACATCAGCCTTATACAGTATAATACTGCCCCTATATACAAGAATATAACTACTATAATACTGCCCCTATGTACAAGAATATAACTACTACAATACTGCCCCTATGTACAAGAATATAACTACTATAATACTGCCCCCTATGTACAAGAATATAACTACTATAATACTGACCCTATGTACAAGAATATAACTACTATAATACTGCCCCTATGTACAAGAATATAACTACTATAATACTGCCCCTATGTACAAGAATATAACTACTATAATACTGCCCCTATGTACAAGAATATAACTACTATAATACTGCCCCTATGTACAAGAATATAACTACTATAATACTGCCCCTATGTACAAGAATATAACTACTATAATACTGCCCCTATGTACAAGAATATAACTACTATAATACTGCCCCTATGTACAAGAATATAACTACTATAATACTGCTCCTATGTACAAGAATATAACTACTATAATACTGCCCCTATGTACAAGAATATAACTACTATAATACTGCTCCTATGTACAAGAATTTAACTACTATAATACTGCTCCTATGTACAAGAATATAACTACTATAATACTGCCCCCTATGTACAAGAATATAACTGCTATAATACTGCTCCTATGTACAAGAAAATAACTACTATAATACTGCCCCCTATGTACAAGAATATAACTACTATAATACTGCTCCTATGTACAAGAATATAACTATTATAATACTGCCCCTATGTACAAGAATATAACTACTCTAATACTGCCCCTATGTACAAGAATATAACTACTATAATACTGCTCCTATGTACAAGAATTTAACTACTATAATACTGCTCCTATGTACAAGAATATAACTACTATAATACTGCCCCCTATGTACAAGAATATAACTGCTATAATACTGCTCCTATGTACAAGAAAATAACTACTATAATACTGCCCCCTATGTACAAGAATATAACTACTATAATACTGCTCCTATGTACAAGAATATAACTATTATAATACTGCCCCTATGTACAAGAATATAACTACTCTAATACTGCCCCTATGTACAAAAATATAACTACTATAATACTGCCCCCTATGTACAAGAATATAACTGCTATAATACTGCTCCTATGTACAAGAAAATAACTACCATAATAGTGCCCCCTATGTACAAGAATATAACTACTATAATACTGCTCCTATGTACAAGAATATAACTATTATAATACTGCCCCTATGTACAAGAATATAACTACTATAATACTGCCCCCTATGTACAAGAATATAACTACTATAATACTGCCCCTATGTACAAGAATATAACTACTATAATACTGCCCCCTATGTACAAGAATATAACTACTATAATACTGCCCCTATGTTCAAGAATATAACTACTATAATACTGCCCCCTATGTACAAGAATATAACTACTATAATACTGCCCCCTATGTACAAGAATATAACTACTATAATACTGCTTCTATGTACAACAATATAACTACTATAATACTGCTCCTATGTACAAGAATATAGCTACTATAATACTGCCCCTATGTACAGGAATATAAGTACTATAATAGTGCCCCTATGTACAAGAATATAACTACTATAATACTGCTCCCTATGTACAAGAATATGACTACTATAATACTGCCCCCTATGTACATGAATATAACTACTATAATACTACCCCTATGTACAAGAATATAACTACTATAATAGTGCCCCCTATGTACAAGAATATAACTGCTATAATACTGCCCCCTATGTACAAGAATATAACTACTATAATACTGCTCCTATGTACAAGAATATAACTACTATAATACTGCTCCTATGTACAAGAATATAACTACTATAATACTGCCCCCTATGTACAAGAATATAACTGCTATAATACTGCCCCTATGTACAAGAATATAACTACTATAATACTGCCCCTATGTACAAGAATATAACTACTATAATACTGCCCCCATGCACAAGAATGTAACTACTATAATACTGCCCCCTATGTACAAGAAAATAACTACTATAATACTGCCCCCTATGTACAAGAATATAACTGCTATAATACTGCCCCCTATATACAAGAATATAACTACTATAATACTGCCCCCTATGTACAAGAATATAACTACTATAATACTGCTCTCTATGTACAAGAATATAACTACTATAATACTGACCCCTATGTACAAGAATATAACTACTATAATACTGCTCCTATGTACAAGAATATAACTACTATAATACTGCCCCTATGTACAAGAATATAACTACTATAATACTGCCCCCTATGTACAAGAATATAACTACTATAATACTGCCCCCTTTGTACAAGAATATAAATATAGTTATATTCTTGTACATAGGAGCAATGTTATAGTATTTATATTCTTGTACATAGGGAGCAGTATTATAGTAGTTATATTCTTGTACATAGGGGGCAGTATTATAGTAGTTATATTCTTGTACATAGGGGCAGTATTATAGTAGTTATATTCTTGTACATAGGAGCAGTATTATAGTAGTTATATTCTTGTACATAGGGGTCAGTATTATAGTAGTTATATTCTTGTACATAGGAGCAATGTTATAGTAGTTATATTCTTGTACACAGGGGGCAGTATTATAGTAGTTATATTCTTGTACATAGGGAGCAGTATTATAGTAGTTATATTATTGTACATAGGAGCAATGTTATAGTAGTTATATTCCTGTACATAGGGGGTAGTATTATAGTAGTTATATTCTTGTACATAGGAGCAATGTTATAGTAGTTATATTCTTGTACATAGGAGCAATGTTATAGTAGTTATATTCTTGTACATAGGGGGAGTATTATAGTAGTTATATTCTTGTACATAGGGGGCAGTATTATAGTAGTTATATTCTTGTGCATAGAGAGCAGTATTATAGTAGTTATATTCTTGTACATAGGAACAGTATTATAGTAGTTATATTCTTGTACATAGGAGCAGTATTATAGTAGTTATATTCTTGTACATAGGGGGCAGTATTATAGTAGTTATATTCCTGTACATAGGGGCAGTATTATAGTAGTTATATTCTTGTACAAAGGGGGCAGCATTATAGTAGTTATATTCTTGTACATGGGGGGCAGTATTATAGTAGTTATATTCTTGTACATAGGGGCAGTATTATAGCAATTATATTCTTGTACATAGGAGCAGTATTATAGTAGTTATATTCTTGTACATAGGAGCAATGTTATAGTAGTTATATTCTACTACTATAGAATACTACTACTATAATACTGCTCCTATGTACAAGAATATAACTACTATAATACTGCTCCCTATGTACAAGAATATAACTACTATAATACTGCCCCTATGTACAAGAATATAACTACTATAATACTGCTCCTATGTACAAGAATATAACTACTATAATACTGCCCCTATGTACAAGAATATAACTACTATAATACTACCCCTATGTACAAGAATATAACTACTATAATACTGCCCCTATGTACAAGAATATAACTACTAAAATACTGTTCCTATGTACAAGAATATAACTACTATAATACTGCCCCCTATGTACAAGAATATAACTACTATAATACTGCCCCTATGTACAAGAATATAACTACTATAATACTGCCCCCTATGTACAAGAATATAACTACTATAATACTGCTCCTATGTACAAGAATATAACTACTATAATACTGCCCCCTATGTACAAGGATATAACTACTATATAATACTGCCCCCTATGTACAAGAATATAACTACTATAATACTGCCCCTATGTACAAGAGTTTAACTACTATAATACTGCTCCTATGTACAAGAATATAACTACTATAATACTGCCCCTATGTACGACAATATAGCTACTGTAATACTGCTCCTATGTACAAGAATATAACTACTATAATACTGCTCCTATGTACAAGAATCTAACTACTATAATACTCCCCCTATGTACAAGAGTATAACTATTATAATACTGCTCCTATGTACAGGAATATAACTACTATAATACTGCCCCCTATGTACAAGAATATAACTACTATAATACTGCCCCCTATGTACAAGAATATAACTACTATAATACTGCCCCCTATGTACAAGAATATAACTACTATAATACTGCCCCTATGTACAAGAATATAACTACTACAATACTGCCCCTATGTACAAGAATATAACTACTATAATACTGCCCCTATGTACAAGAATATAACTACTATAATACTGCCCCTATGTACAAGAATATAACTACTATAATACTGCCCCTATGTACAAGAATATAACTACTATAATACTGCCCCTATGTACAAGAATATAACTACTATAATACTGCTCCTATGTACAAGAATATAACTACTATAATACTGCCCCTATGTACAAGAATATAACTACTATAATACTGCTCCTATGTACAAGAATTTAACTACTATAATACTGCTCCTATGTACAAGAATATAACTACTATAATACTGCCCCCTATGTACAAGAATATAACTGCTATAATACTGCTCCTATGTACAAGAAAATAACTACTATAATACTGCCCCCTATGTACAAGAATATAACTACTATAATACTGCTCCTATGTACAAGAATATAACTATTATAATACTGCCCCTATGTACAAGAATATAACTACTCTAATACTGCCCCTATGTACAAGAATATAACTACTATAATACTGCTCCTATGTACAAGAATATAACTACTATAATACTGCCCCCTATGTACAAGAATATCACTGCTATAATACTGCTCCTATGTACAAGAAAATAACTACTATAATACTGCCCCCTATGTACAAGAATATAACTACTATAATACTGCTCCTATGTACAAGAATATAACTATTATAATACTGCCCCTATGTACAAGAATATAACTACTCTAATACTGCCCCTATGTACAAAAATATAACTACTATAATACTGCCCCCTATGTACAAGAATATAACTGCTATAATACTGCTCCTATGTACAAGAAAATAACTACCATAATAGTGCCCCCTATGTACAAGAATATAACTACTATAATACTGCTCCTATGTACAAGAATATAACTATTATAATACTGCCCCTATGTACAAGAATATAACTACTATAATACTGCCCCCTATGTACAAGAATATAACTA
This sequence comes from Phyllobates terribilis, assembly GCF_046119375.1. Lineage (NCBI taxonomy): Eukaryota > Metazoa > Chordata > Amphibia > Anura > Dendrobatidae > Phyllobates > Phyllobates terribilis. The sequence goes on along the minus strand of NW_027362769.1, from coordinate 394,632,288 downwards.
CTATAATACTGCCCCTATGTACAAGAATATAACTACTATAATACTGCCCCCTATGTACAAGAATATAACTACTATAATACTGCCCCTATGTTCAAGAATATAACTACTATAATACTGCCCCCTATGTACAAGAATATAACTACTATAATACTGCCCCCTATGTACAAGAATATAACTACTATAATACTGCTTCTATGTACAACAATATAACTACTATAATACTGCTCCTATGTACAAGAATATAGCTACTATAATACTGCCCCTATGTACAGGAATATAAGTACTATAATAGTGCCCCTATGTACAAGAATATAACTACTATAATACTGCTCCCTGTGTACAAGAATATGACTACTATAATACTGCCCCCTATGTACATGAATATAACTACTATAATACTACCCCTATGTACAAGAATATAACTACTATAATAGTGCCCCCTATGTACAAGAATATAACTGCTATAATACTGCCCCCTATGTACAAGAATATAACTACTATAATACTGCTCCTATGTACAAGAATATAACTACTATAATACTGCTCCTATGTACAAGAATATAACTACTATAATACTGCCCCCTATGTACAAGAATATAACTGCTATAATACTGCCCCTATGTACAAGAATATAACTACTATAATACTGCCCCTATGTACAAGAATATAACTACTATAATACTGCCCCCATGCACAAGAATGTAACTACTATAATACTGCCCCCTATGTACAAGAAAATAACTACTATAATACTGCCCCCTATGTACAAGAATATAACTGCTATAATACTGCCCCCTATATACAAGAATATAACTACTATAATACTGCCCCCTATGTACAAGAATATAACTACTATAATACTGCTCTCTATGTACAAGAATATAACTACTATAATACTGCCCCCTTTGTACAAGAATATAAATATAGTTATATTCTTGTACATAGGAGCAATGTTATAGTATTTATATTCTTGTTCATAGGGAGCAGTATTATAGTAGTTATATTCTTGTACATAGGGGGCAGTATTATAGTAGTTATATTCTTGTACATAGGGGCAGTATTATAGTAGTTATATTCTTGTACATAGGAGCAGTATTATAGTAGTTATATTCTTGTACATAGGGGTCAGTATTATAGTAGTTATATTCTTGTACATAGGAGCAATGTTATAGTAGTTATATTCTTGTACACAGGGGGCAGTATTATAGTAGTTATATTCTTGTACATAGGGAGCAGTATTATAGTAGTTATATTATTGTACATAGGAGCAATGTTATAGTAGTTATATTCCTGTACATAGGGGGTAGTATTATAGTAGTTATATTCTTGTACATAGGAGCAATGTTATAGTAGTTATATTCTTGTACATAGGAGCAATGTTATAGTAGTTATATTCTTGTACATAGGGGGCAGTATTATAGTAGTTATATTCTTGTACATAGGGGGCAGTATTATAGTAGTTATATTCTTGTACAAAGGGGGCAGCATTATAGTAGTTATATTCTTGTACATGGGGGGCAGTATTATAGTAGTTATATTCTTGTACATAGGGGCAGTATTATAGCAATTATATTCTTGTACATAGGAGCAGTATTATAGTAGTTATATTCTTGTACATAGGAGCAATGTTATAGTAGTTATATTCTACTACTATAGAATACTACTACTATAATACTGCTCCTATGTACAAGAATATAACTACTATAATACTGCTCCCTATGTACAAGAATATAACTACTATAATACTGCCCCTATGTACAAGAATATAACTACTATAATACTGCTCCTATGTACAAGAATATAACTACTATAATACTGCCCCTATGTACAAGAATATAACTACTATAATACTACCCCTATGTACAAGAATATAACTACTATAATACTGCCCCTATGTACAAGAATATAACTACTATAATACTGTTCCTATGTACAAGAATATAACTACTATAATACTGCCCCCTATGTACAAGAATATAACTACTATAATACTGCCCCTATGTACAAGAATATAACTACTATAATACTGCCCCCTATGTACAAGAATATAACTACTATAATACTGCTCCTATGTACAAGAATATAACTACTATAATACTGCCCCCTATGTACAAGGATATAACTACTATATAATACTGCCCCCTATGTACAAGAATATAACTACTATAATACTGCCCCTATGTACAAGAGTTTAACTACTATAATACTGCTCCTATGTACAAGAATATAACTACTATAATACTGCCCCTATGTACGACAATATAGCTACTGTAATACTGCTCCTATGTACAAGAATATAACTACTATAATACTGCTCCTATGTACAAGAATCTAACTACTATAATACTCCCCCTATGTACAAGAGTATAACTATTATAATACTGCTCCTATGTACAGGAATATAACTACTATAATACTGCCCCCTATGTACAAGAATATAACTACTATAATACTGCCCCCTATGTACAAGAATATAACTACTATAATACTGCCCCCTATGTACAAGAATATAACTACTATAATACTGCTCCCTATGTACAAGAATATAACTACTATAATACTGCCCCTAATGTACAAGAATATAACTACTATAATACTGCCTCTATGTACAAGAATATAACTACTATAATACTGCCCCCTATGTACAAGAATATAACTACTATAATACTGCCCCTATGTACAAGAATATAACTACTATAATACTGCCCCTATGTACAAGAATATAACTACTATAATCCTGCCCCTTATGTACAAGAATATAACTACTGTCATACTGCCCCCTATGTACAAGAATATAACTACTATAATACTGCCCCTATGTACAAGAATATAACTACTATAATACTGTCCCTATATACAAGAATATAATTACTATAATACTGCCCCTATGTACAAGAATATAACTACTATAATACTGTTCCTATTTACTAGAATATAACTACTATAATACTGCCCCTATGTGCAAGAATATAACTACTATAATACTGTCCCCTATGTACAAGAAGATAACTACTACAATACTGCCCCTATGTACAAGAATATAACTACTATAATACTGCCCCTATGTACAAGAATATAACTACTATAATACTGCCCCTATGTACAAGAATATAACTACTATAATACTGCTCTTATGTACAAGAATATAACTACTATGATATTGCTCCTATGTACAAGAATATAACTACTATAATACTGCCCCTATATACAAGAATTTAACTACTATAATACTGCCCCCTATGTACAAGAATATAACTACTATAATACGGCCCCTATGTACAAGAATATAACTACTATAATACTGCCCCCTATGTACAAGAATATAACTACTATAATACGGCCCCTATGTACAAGAATATAACTACTATAATACTGCCCCTATGTACAAGAATATAACTACTATAATACTGCCCCCTATGTACAAGAATATAACTACTATAATACTGCCCCTATGTTCAAGAATATAACTACTATAATACTGCCCCCTATGTACAAGAATATAACTACTATAATACTGCCCCCTATGTACAAGAATATAACTACTATAATACTGCTTCTATGTACAACAATATAACTACTATAATACTGCTCCTATGTACAAGAATATAGCTACTATAATACTGCCCCTATGTACAGGAATATAAGTACTATAATAGTGCCCCTATGTACAAGAATATAACTACTATAATACTGCTCCCTATGTACAAGAATATGACTACTATAATACTGCCCCCTATGTACATGAATATAACTACTATAATACTACCCCTATGTACAAGAATATAACTACTATAATAGTGCCCCCTATGTACAAGAATATAACTGCTATAATACTGCCCCCTATGTACAAGAATATAACTACTATAATACTGCTCCTATGTACAAGAATATAACTACTATAATACTGCTCCTATGTACAAGAATATAACTACTATAATACTGCCCCCTATGTACAAGAATATAACTGCTATAATACTGCCCCTATGTACAAGAATATAACTACTATAATACTGCCCCTATGTACAAGAATATAACTACTATAATACTGCCCCCATGCACAAGAATGTAACTACTATAATACTGCCCCCTATGTACATGAAAATAACTACTATAATACTGCCCCCTATGTACAAGAATATAACTGCTATAATACTGCCCCCTATATACAAGAATATAACTACTATAATACTGCCCCCTATGTACAAGAATATAACTACTATAATACTGCTCTCTATGTACAAGAATATAACTACTATAATACTGCCCCCTTTGTACAAGAATATAAATATAGTTATATTCTTGTACATAGGAGCAATGTTATAGTATTTATATTCTTGTACATAGGGAGCAGTATTATAGTAGTTATATTCTTGTACATAGGGGGCAGTATTATAGTAGTTATATTCCTGTACATAGGGGCAGTATTATAGTAGTTATATTCTTGTACATAGGAGCAGTATTATAGTAGTTATATTCTTGTACATAGGGGTCAGTATTATAGTAGTTATATTCTTGTACATAGGAGCAATGTTATAGTAGTTATATTCTTGTACACAGGGGGCAGTATTATAGTAGTTATATTCTTGTACATAGGGAGCAGTATTATAGTAGTTATATTATTGTACATAGGAGCAATGTTATAGTAGTTATATTCCTGCACATAGGGGGTAGTATTATAGTAGTTATATTCTTGTACATAGGAGCAATGTTATAGTAGTTATATTCTTGTACATAGGAGCAATGTTATAGTAGTTATATTCTTGTACATAGGGGGCAGTATTATAGTAGTTATATTCTTGTACATAGGGGGCAGTATTATAGTAGTTATATTCTTGTACATAGAGAGCAGTATTATAGTAGTTATATTCTTGTACATAGGAACAGTATTATAGTAGTTATATTCTTGTACATAGGAGCAGTATTATAGTAGTTATATTCTTGTACATAGGGGGCAGTATTATAGTAGTTATATTCCTGTACATAGGGGCAGTATTATAGTAGTTATATTCTTGTACAAAGGGGGCAGCATTATAGTAGTTATATTCTTGTACATGGGGGGCAGTATTATAGTAGTTATATTCTTGTACATAGGGGCAGTATTATAGCAATTATATTCTTGTACATAGGAGCAGTATTATAGTAGTTATATTCTTGTACATAGGAGCAATGTTATAGTAGTTATATTCTACTACTATAGAATACTACTACTATAATACTGCTCCTATGTACAAGAATATAACTACTACAATACTGCTCCCTATGTACAAGAATATAACTACTATAATACTGCCCCTATGTACAAGAATATAACTACTATAATACTGCTCCTATGTACAAGAATATAACTACTATAATACTGCCCCTATGTACAAGAATATAACTACTATAATACTACCCCTATGTACAAGAATATAACTACTATAATACTGCCCCTATGTACAATAATATAACTACTATAATACTGTTCCTATGTACAAGAATATAACTACTATAATACTGCCCCCTATGTACAAGAATATAACTACTATAATACTGCCCCTATGTACAAGAATATAACTACTATAATACTGCCCCCTATGTACAAGAATATAACTACTATAATACTGCTCCTATGTACAAGAATATAACTACTATAATACTGCCCCCTATGTACAAGGATATAACTACTATATAATACTGCCCCCTATGTACAAGAATATAACTACTATAATACTGCCCCTATGTACAAGAGTTTAACTACTATAATACTGCTCCTATGTACAAGAATATAACTACTATAATACTGCCCCTATGTACGACAATATAGCTACTGTAATACTGCTCCTATGTACAAGAATATAACTACTATAATACTGCTCCTATGTACAAGAATCTAACTACTATAATACTCCCCCTATGTACAAGAGTATAACTATTATAATACTGCTCCTATGTACAGGAATATAACTACTATAATACTGCCCCCTATGTACAAGAATATAACTACTATAATACTGCCCCCTATGTACAAGAATATAACTACTATAATACTGCCCCCTATGTACAAGAATATAACTACTATAATACTGCTCCCTATGTACAAGAATATAACTACTATAATACTGCCCCTAATGTACAAGAATATAACTACTATAATACTGCCTCTATGTACAAGAATATAACTACTATAATACTGCCCCTATGTACAAGAATATAACTACTATAATACTGCCCCTATGTACAAGAATATAACTACTATAATACTGCCCCTATGTACAAGAATATAACTACTATAATACTGCCCCTTATGTACAAGAATATAACTACTGTCATACTGCCCCCTATGTACAAGAATATAACTACTATAATACTGCCCCTATGTACAAGAATATAACTACTATAATACTGTCCCTATATACAAGAATATAATTACTATAATACTGCCCCTATGTACAAGAATATAACTACTATAATACTGTTCCTATTTACTAGAATATAACTACTATAATACTGCCCCTATGTGCAAGAATATAACTACTATAATACTGTCCCCTATGTACAAGAAGATAACTACTACAATACTGCCCCTATGTACAAGAATATAACTACTATAATACTGCCCCTATGTACAAGAATATAACTACTATAATACTGCCCCTATGTACAAGAATATAACTACTATAATACTGCTCTTATGTACAAGAATATAACTACTATGATATTGCTCCTATGTACAAGAATATAACTACTATAATACTGCCCCTATATACAAGAATATAACTACTATAATACTGCCCCCTATGTACAAGAATATAACTACTATAATACGGCCCCTATGTACAAGAATATAACTACTATAATACTGCCCCCTATGTACAAGAATATAACTACTATAATACGGCCCCTATGTACAAGAATATAACTACTGTAATACTGCTCCTATGTACAAGAATATAACTACTATAATACTGCCCCTATGTACAAGAATATAACTACTATAATACTACCCCTATGTACTAGAATATAACTACTATAATACTGCCCCTATGTACAAGAATATAACTACTATAATACTGCTCCTATGTACAAGAATATAACTACTATAATACTGCCCCCTATGTACAAGAATATAACTACTATATTACTGCCCCTATATACAAGAATATAACTACTATAATAATGCCCCCAACGTACAAGAATATAACTACTATAATACTGCTCCTATGTACAAGAATATAACTACTATAATACTGCCCCCTATGCACAAGAATATAACTACTATAATACTGCCCCCTATGTACAAGAATATAACTACTATAATACTGCCCCTATGTACAAGAATATAACTACTATAATACTGCTCCCTATGTACAAGAATATAACTACTATAATACTGCTCCCTATGTACAAAGATATAACTACTATATAATACTGCCCCCTATGTACAAGAATATAACTACTATAATACTGCCCCCTATGTACAAGAATATAACTACTATAATACTGCCCCCTATGTAAAAGAATATAACTACTATAATACTGCCCCTATGTACAAGAATTTAACTACTATAATACTGCTCCTATGTACAAGAATATAACTACTATAATACTGCCCCCTATGTACAAGAATATAACTGCTATAATACTGCTCCTATGTACAAGAAAATAACTACTATAATACTGCCCCTATGTACAAGAATATAGCTACTCTAATACTGCCCCTATGTACCACAATATAACTACTATAATACTGCCCCTATGTACAGGAATATAACTACTATAATACTGCCCCCTATGTACAAGAATATAACTACTATAATACTGCCCCCTATGTACAAGAATATAACTACTATAATACTGCTCCTATGTACAAGAATTTAACTACTATAATACTGCTCCTATGTACAAGAATATAACTACTATAATACTGCCCCCTATGTACAAGAATATAATTACTATAATACTGCCCCTATGTACAAGAATATAACTACTATAATACTGTTCCTATTTTCTAGAATATAACTACTATAATGCTGCCCCTATGTGCAAGAATATAACTACTATAATACTGTCCCCTATGTACAAGAAGATAACTACTACAATACTGCCCCTATGTACAAGAATATAACTACTATAATACTGCCCCTATGTACAAGAATATAACTACTATAATACTGCCCCTATGTACAAGAATATAACTACTATAATACTGCTCTTATGTACAAGAATATAACTACTATGATATTGCTCCTATGTACAAGAATATAACTACTATAATACTGCCCCTATATACAAGAATATAACTACTATAATACTGCCCCCTATGTACAAGAATATAACTACTATAATACGGCCCCTATGTTCAAGAATATAACTACTATAATACTGCCCCCTATGTACAAGAATATAACTACTATAATACGGCCCCTATGTACAAGAATATAACTACTATAATACTGCTCCTATGTACAAGAATATAACTACTATAATACTGCCCCTATGTACAAGAATATAACTACTATAATACTACCCCTATGTACTAGAATATAACTACTATAATACTGCCCCTATGTACAAGAATATAACTACTATAATACTGCTCCTATGTACAAGAATATAACTACTATAATACTGCCCCCTATGTACAAGAATATAACTACTATATTACTGCCCCTATATACAAGAATATAACTACTATAATACTGCCCCCTACGTACAAGAATATAACTACTATAATACTGCTCCTATGTACAAGAATATAACTACTATAATACTGCCCCCTAAGCACAAGAATATAACTACTATAATACTGCCCCCTATGTACAAGAATATAACTACTATAATACTGCCCCTATGTACAAGAATATAACTACTATAATACTGCTCCCTATGTACAAGAATATAACTACTATAATACTGCCCCTATGTACAAGAATATAACTACTATAATACTGCTCCCTATGTACAAAGATATAACTACTATATAATACTGCCCCCTATGTACAAGAATATAACTACTATAATACTGCCCCCTATGTACAAGAATATAACTACTATAATACTGCCCCCTATGTAAAAGAATATAACTACTATAATACTGCCCCTATGTACAAGAATTTAACTACTATAATACTGCTCCTATGTACAAGAATATAACTACTATAATACTGCCCCCTATGTACAAGAATATAACTGCTATAATACTGCTCCTATGTACAAGAAAATAACTACTATAATACTGCCCCTATGTACAAGAATATAGCTACTCTAATACTGCCCCTATGTACAAGAATATAACTACTATAATACTGCCCCTATGTACAGGAATATAACTACTATAATACTGCCCCCTATGTACAAGAATATAACTACTATAATACTGCCCCCTATGTACAAGAATATAACTACTATAATACTGCTCCTATGTACAAGAATTTAACTACTATAATACTGCTCCTATGTACAAGAATATAACTACTATAATACTGCCCCCTATGTACAAGAATATAACTACTATAATACTGCCCCCTATGTACAAGAATATAACTACTATAATACTGCCCCTATGTACAGGAATATAACTACTATAATACTGCTCCTATGTACAAGAATATAACTACTATAATACTGCTCCTATGTACAAGAATATAACTACTATAATACTGCCCCCTATGTACAAGAATATAACTACTATAATACTGCTCCTATGTACAAGAATTTAACTACTATAATACTGCTCCTATGTACAAGAATATAACTACTATAATACTGCCCCCTATGTACAAGAATATAACTGCTATAATACTGCTCCTATGTACAAGAAAATAACTACTATAATACTGCCCCCTATGTACAAGAATATAACTACTATAATACTGCTCCTATGTACAAGAATATAACTATTATAATACTGCCCCTATGTACAAGAATATAACTACTATAATACTGCCCCCTATGTACAAGAATATAACTGCTATAATACTGCTCCTATGTACAAGAAAATAACTACCATAATAGTGCCCCCTATGTACAAGAATATAACTACTACAATACTGCTCCTATGTACAAGAATATAACTATTATAATACTGCCCCTATGTACAAGAATATAACTACTATAATACTGCCCCCTATGTACAAGAATATAACTACTATAATACTGCCCCTATGTACAAGAATATAACTACTATAATACTGCCCCCTATGTACAAGAATATAACTACTATAATACTGCCCCTATGTTCAAGAATATAACTACTATAATACTGCCCCCTATGTACAAGAATATAACTACTATAATACTGCCCCCTATGTACAAGAATATAACTACTATAATACTGCTTCTATGTACAACAATATAACTACTATAATACTGCTCCTATGTACAAGAATATAGCTACTATAATACTGCCCCTATGTACAGGAATATAAGTACTATAATAGTGCCCCTATGTACAAGAATATAACTACTATAATACTGCCCCCTATGTACATGAATATAACTACTATAATACTACCCCTATGTACAAGAATATAACTACTATAATAGTGCCCCCTATGTACAAGAATATAACTGCTATAATACTGCCCCCTATGTACAAGAATATAACTACTATAATACTGCTCCTATGTACAAGAATATAACTACTATAATACTGCTCCTATGTACAAGAATATACTATAATACTGCCCCCTATGTACAAGAATATAACTGCTATAATACTGCCCCTATGTACAAGAATATAACTACTATAATACTGCCCCTATGTACAAGAATATAACTACTATAATACTGCCCCCATGCACAAGAATGTAACTACTATAATACTGCCCCGTATGTACAAGAAAATAACTACTATAATACTGCCCCCTATGTACAAGAATATAACTGCTATAATACTGCCCCCTATATACAAGAATATAACTACTATAATACTGCCCCCTATGTACAAGAATATAACTACTATAATACTGCTCTCTATGTACAAGAATATAACTACTATAATACTGCCCCCTTTGTACAAGAATATAAATATAGTTATATTCTTGTACATAGGAGCAATGTTATAGTATTTATATTCTTGTACATAGGGGGCAGTATTATAGTAGTTATATTCTTGTACATAGGAGCAGTATTATAGTAGTTATATTCTTGTACATAGGGGTCAGTATTATAGTAGTTATATTCTTGTACATAGGAGCAATGTTATAGTAGTTATATTCTTGTACACAGGGGGCAGTATTATAGTAGTTATATTCTTGTACATAGGGAGCAGTATTATAGTAGTTATATTATTGTACATAGGAGCAATGTTATAGTAGTTATATTCCTGTACATAGGGGGCAGTATTATAGTAGTTATATTCTTGTACATAGGAGCAATGTTATAGTAGTTATATTCTTGTACATAGGAGCAATGTTATAGTAGTTATATTCTTGTACATAGGGGGCAGTATTATAGTAGTTATATTCTTGTACATAGGGGGCAGTATTATAGTAGTTATATTCTTGTACATAGAGAGCAGTATTATAGTAGTTATATTCTTGTACATAGGAGCAGTATTATAGTAGTTATATTCTTGTACATAGGAGCAGTATTATAGTAGTTATATTCTTGTACATAGGGGGCAGTATTATAGTAGTTATATTCCTGTACATAGGGGCAGTATTATAGTAGTTATATTCTTGTACAAAGGGGGCAGCATTATAGTAGTTATATTCTTGTACATGGGGGGCAGTATTATAGTAGTTATATTCTTGTACATAGGGGCAGTATTATAGCAATTATATTCTTGTACATAGGAGCAGTATTATAGTAGTTATATTCTTGTACATAGGAGCAATGTTATAGTAGTTATATTCTACTACTATAGAATACTACTACTATAATACTGCTCCTATGTACAAGAATATAACTACTATAATACTGCTTCTATGTACAACAATATAACTACTATAATACTGCTCCTATGTACAAGAATATAGCTACTATAATACTGCCCCTATGTACAGGAATATAAGTACTATAATAGTGCCCCTATGTACAAGAATATAACTACTATAATACTGCTCCCTATGTACAAGAATATGACTACTATAATACTGCCCCGTATGTACATGAATATAACTACTATAATACTACCCCTATGTACAAGAATATAACTACTATAATAGTGCCCCCTATGTACAAGAATATAACTGCTATAATACTGCCCCCTATGTACAAGAATATAACTACTATAATACTGCTCCTATGTACAAGAATATAACTACTATAATACTGCTCCTATGTACAAGAATATAACTACTATAATACTGCCCCCTATGTACAAGAATATAACTGCTATAATACTGCCCCTATGTACAAGAATATAACTACTATAATACTGCCCCTATGTACAAGAATATAACTACTATAATACTGCCCCCATGCACAAGAATGTAACTACTATAATACTGCCCCGTATGTACAAGAAAATAACTACTATAATACTGCCCCCTATGTACAAGAATATAACTGCTATAATACTGCCCCCTATATACAAGAATATAACTACTATAATACTGCCCCCTATGTACAAGAATATAACTACTATAATACTGCTCTCTATGTACAAGAATATAACTACTATAATACTGCCCCCTTTGTACAAGAATATAAATATAGTTATATTCTTGTACATAGGAGCAATGTTATAGTATTTATATTCTTGTACATAGGGGGCAGTATTATAGTAGTTATATTCTTGTACATAGGAGCAGTATTATAGTAGTTATATTCTTGTACATAGGGGTCAGTATTATAGTAGTTATATTCTTGTACATAGGAGCAATGTTATAGTAGTTATATTCTTGTACACAGGGGGCAGTATTATAGTAGTTATATTCTTGTACATAGGGAGCAGTATTATAGTAGATATATTATTGTACATAGGAGCAATGTTATAGTAGTTATATTCCTGTACATAGGGGGCAGTATTATAGTAGTTATATTCTTGTACATAGGAGCAATGTTATAGTAGTTATATTCTTGTACATAGGAGCAATGTTATAGTAGTTATATTCTTGTACATAGGGGGCAGTATTATAGTAGTTATATTCTTGTACATAGGGGGCAGTATTATAGTAGTTATATTCTTGTACATAGAGAGCAGTATTATAGTAGTTATATTCTTGTACATAGGAGCAGTATTATAGTAGTTATATTCTTGTACATAGGAGCAGTATTATAGTAGTTATATTCTTGTACATAGGGGGCAGTATTATAGTAGTTATATTCCTGTACATAGGGGCAGTATTATAGTAGTTATATTCTTGTACAAAGGGGGCAGCATTATAGTAGTTATATTCTTGTACATGGGGGGCAGTATTATAGTAGTTATATTCTTGTACATAGGGGCAGTATTATAGCAATTATATTCTTGTACATAGGAGCAGTATTATATTAGTTATATTCTTGTACATAGGAGCAATGTTATAGTAGTTATATTCTACTACTATAGAATACTACTACTATAATACTGCTCCTATGTACAAGAATATAACTACTATAATACTGCTCCCTATGTACAAGAATATAACTACTATAATACTGCCCCTATGTACAAGAATATAACTACTATAATACTGCTCCTATGTACAAGAATATAACTACTATAATACTGCCCCTATGTACAAGAATATAACTACTATAATACTACCCCTATGTACAAGAATATAACTACTATAATACTGCCCCTATGTACAAGAATATAACTACTATAATACTGCTCCTATGTACAAGAATATAACTACTATAATACTGCCCCCTATGTACAAGAATATAACTACTATAATACTGCCCCTATGTACAAGAATATAACTACTATAATACTGCCCCCTATGTACAAGAATATAACTACTATAATACTGCTCCTATGTACAAGAATATAACTACTATAATACTGCCCCCTATGTACAAGGATATAACTACTATATAATACTGCCCCCTATGTACAAGAATATAACTACTATAATACTGCCCCTATGTACAAGAGTTTAACTACTATAATACTGCTCCTATGTACAAGAATATAACTACTATAATACTGCCCCTATGTACGAGAATATAGCTACTGTAATACTGCTCCTATGTACAAGAATATAACTACTATAATACTGCTCCTATGTACAAGAATCTAACTACTATAATACTCCCCCTATGTACAAGAGTATAACTATTATAATACTGCTCCTATGTACAGGAATATAACTACTATAATACTGCCCCCTATGTACAAGAATATAACTACTATAATACTGCCCCCTATGTACAAGAATATAACTACTATAATACTGCCCCCTATGTACAAGAATATAACTACTATAATACTGCCCCCTATGTACAAGAATATAACTACTAAAATACTGCCCCCTATGTACAAGAATATAACGACTATAATACTGCCCCCTATGTACAAGAATATAACTACTATAATACTGCTCCTATGTACAAGAATATAACTGCTATAATACCGCTCCTATGTACAAGAATATAACTACTATAATACTGCTCCTATGTACAAGAATATAACTACTATAATACTGCCCCCATGTACAAGAATATAACTACTATAATACTGCCCCCTATGTACAAGAATATAACTACTATAATACTGCCCCCTATTTATAAGAATATAACTACTATAATACTGCCCCTATGTACAAGAATATAACTACTATAATAGTGCCCCTATGTACAATAATATAACTACTATAATACTGCCCCCTATGTACAGGAATATAACTGCTATAATACTGCCCCTATGTATAAGAATATAACTACTATAATACTGCCCCCTATGTACAAGAATATAACTACTATAATACTGCTCCCTATGTACAAGAATAATACTACTATAATACTGCTCCTATGTATAAGAATAATACTACTATAATACTGCTCCTATGTACAAGAATATAACTACTATAATACTGCCTCTATGTATAAGAATATAACTACTATAATACTGCAGCTATGTGCAAGAATATAACTACTATAATGCTGCACCTATGTGCAAGAATATAACTACTATAATACTGCCCCCTATGTATAAGAATATATCTACTATAATACTGCTCCTTTGTACAGGAAAATAACTACTATAATACTGTCCCTATGTACAAGAATATAACTACTATAATACTGCCTCCTATGTACAAGAATATAACTACTATAATACTGCACCTATGTGCAAGAATATAACTACTATAATACTGCCCCCTATGTACAAGAATATAACTACTATAATACTGCCCCCTATGTACAAGAATATAACTACTATAATACTGCCCCCTATGTATAAGAATATAACTACTATAATACTGCCCCTATGTACAAGAATATAACTACTATAATAGTGCCCCTATGTACAATAATATAACTACTATAATACTGCCCCCTATTTACAGGAATATAACTACTATAATACTGCCCCTATGTATAAGAATATAACTACTATAATACTGCCCCCTATGTACAAGAATATAACTACTATAATACTGCTCCCTATGTACAAGAATAATACTACTATAATACTGCTCCTATGTATAAGAATAATACTACTATAATACTGCTCCTATGTACAAGAATATAACTATTATAATACTGCCTCTATGTATAAGAATATAACTACTATAATACTGCACCTATGTGCAAGAATATAACTACTATAATGCTGCACCTATGTGCAAGAATATAACTACTATAATACTGCCCCCTATGTATAAGAATATATCTACTATAATACTGCTCCTATGTACAGGAATATAACTACTATAATACTGTCCCTATGTACAAGAATATAACTACTATAATACTGCCTCCTATGTACAAGAATATAACTACTATAATACTGCACCTATGTGCAAGAATATAACTACTATAATACTGCCCCCTATGTATAAGAATATAACTACTATAATACTGCCCCTATGTACAATACTATAGCTACTATAATACTGCCCCATATGTACAAGAATATAACTACTATAATACTGCCCCCTATGTACAAGAATATAACTACTATAATACTGCTCCTATGTACAAGAATATAACTACTATAATACTGCTCCCTATGTACAAGAATATAACTACTATAATACTGCCCCTATGTACAAGAATATAACTACTATAATACTGCCCCCTATGTACAAGAATATAACTACTATAATACTGCTCCCATGTACAAGAATATAACTACTATAATACTGCCCCCTATGTATAAGAATATAACTACTATAATACTGCCCCTATGTACAAGAATATAACTACTATAATACTGCCCACTATGTACAAGAATATAACTACTATAATACTGCCCTCTATGTACAAGACTAAAACTACTATAATACTGCCCCTATGTACAAGAATATAACTACTATAATGCTGCCCACTATGTACAAGAATATAACTACTATAATACTGCCCTCTATGTACAAGAATAAAACTACTATAATACTGCTCCCTATGTACAAGAATATAACTACTATAATACTGCCCCTATGTACAAGAATATAACTACTATAATACTGCCCCCTATGTACAAGAATATAACTACTATAATACTGCCCCCTATGTACAAGAATATAACTACTATAATACTGCTCCTATGTATAAGAATATAACCACTATAATACTGCTCCTATATACAAGAATATAACTACTATAATACTGCTCCTATGTACAAGAATATAACCACTATAATACTGCCCCCTATGTACAAGAATATAACTACTATAATACTGCTCCTATGTACAAGAATATAACTACTATAATACTGCCCCTATGTACAAGAATATAACTACTATAATACTGCCCCCTATGTACAAGAATATAACTACTATAATACTGCCCCTATGTACAAGAATATAACTACTATAATACTGCCCCCTATGTACAAGAATATAACTACTATAATACTGCTCCTATGTACAAGAATATAACTACTATAATACTGCCCCTATGTACAAGAATATAACTACTATAATACTGCTCCCTATGTATAAGAATATAACTACTATAATACTGCCCCTATGTACAAGAATATAACTACTATAATAGTGCCCCTATGTACAAGAATATAAGTACTATAATACTGCCCCCTATGTACAGGAATATAACTACTATAATACTGCCCCTATGTATAAGAATATAACTACTATAATACTGCCCCCTATGTACAAGAATATAACTACTATAATACTGCTCCCTATGTACAAGAATAATACTACGATAATACTGCTCCTATGTATAAGAATAATACTACTATAATACTGCTCCTATGTACAAGAGTATAACTACTATAATACTGCCCCTATGTGCAAGAATATAACTACTATAATACTGCACCTATGTGCAAGAATATAACTACTATAATGCTGCCCCTATGTGCAAGAATATAACTACTATAATGCTGCACCTACAGTACAGACCAAAAGTTTAGACACACCTTCTTATTTAAAGATTTTTCTGTATTTTCATGACTATGAAAATTGTACATTCACACTGAAGGCATCAAAACTATGAATTAACACATGTGGAATTATATACTTAACAAAAAAGTGTGAAACAACTGAAAATATGTCTTATATTCTAGGTTCTTCAAAGTAGCCACCTTTTGCTTTGATGACTGCTTTGCACACTCTTGGCATTCTCTTGATGAGCTTCAGGAGGTAGTCACCGGAAATGGTCTTCACTTCACAGGTGTGCCCTGTCAGGTTTAATAAGTGGGATTTCTTGCCTTATAAATGGGGTTGGGACCATCAGTTGTGTTGTGCAGAAGTCTGGTGGATACACAGCTGATAGTCCTACTGAATAGACTGTTAGAATTTGTATTATGGCAAGAAAAAAGCAGCTAAGTAAACAAAAATGAGTGGCCATCATTACTTTAAGAAATGAAGGTCAGTCGGTCCGAAAAATTGGGCAAACTTTGAAAGTGTCCCCAAGTGCAGTTGCAAAAACCATCAAGCGCTACAAAGAAACTGGCTCACATGAGGACTGCCCCAGGAAAGGAAGACCAAGAGTCACCTCTGCTTCTGAGGATAAGTTTATCCGAGTCACCAGCCTCAGAAATCGCAGGTTAACAGCAGCTCAGATTAGAGACCAGGTCAATGCCACACAGAGTTCTAGCAGCAGACACATCTCTTCAACAACTGTTAAGAGGAGACTTTGTGCAGCAAGCCTTCATGGTAAAATAGCTTCTAGGAAACCACTGCTAAGGACAGGCAACAAGCAGAAGAGACTTGTTTGGGCTAAAGAACACAAGGAATGGACATTAGACCAGTGGAAATCTGTGCTTTCGTCTGAAGAGTCCAAATTTGAGATCTTTGGTTCCAACCACCGTGTCTTTGTGCGACGCAGAAAAGGTGAACGGATGGACTCTACATGCCTGGTTCCCACCGTGAAGCATGGAGGAGGAGGTGTGATGGTGTGGGGGGGCTTTGCTGGTGACACTGTTGGGGATTTATTCAAAATTTAAGCCATACTGAACCAGCATGGCTACCACAGCATCTTGCAGCGGCATGCTATTCCATCCGGTTTGCATTTAGTTGGACCATCATTTATTTTTCAACAGGACAATGACCCAAAACACCTCCAGGCTGTGTAAAGGCTATTTGACCAAGGAGGAGAGTGATGGGGTGCTACGCCAGATGACCTGGCCTCCACAGTCACCAGACCTGAACCCAATCGAGATGGTTTGGGGTGAGCTGGACCGCAGCGTGAAGGCAAAAGGGCCAACAAGTGCTAAGCATCTCTGGGAACTCCTTCAAGATTGTTGGAAGACCATTTCCGGTGACTACCTCTTGAAGCTCATCAAGAGAATGCCAAGAGTGTGCAAAGCAGTCATCAAAGCAAAAGGTGGCTACTGTGAAGAACCTAGGATATAAGACATATTTTCAGTTGTTTCACAATTTTTTATTAAGTATATAATTCCACATGTGGTAATTCATAGTTTTGATGCCTTCAGTGTGAATGTACAATTTTCAAAGTCATGAAAATACAGAAAAATCTTTCAATGAGAAGGTGTGTCCAAACTTTTGGTCTGTACTGTATGTGCAAGAATATAACTACTATAATACTGCCCCCTATGTATAAGAATATATCTACTATAATACTGCTCCTATGTACAGGAATATAACTACTATAATACTGTCCCTATGTACAAGAATATAACTACTATAATACTGCCCCTATGTATAAGAATATAACTCCTATAATACTGTCCCTATGTACAAGAATATAACTACTATAATACTGCCTCCTATGTATAAGAATATAACTACTATAATACTGTCCCTATGTACAAGAATATAACTACTATAATACTGCACCTATGTGCAAGAATATAACTACTATAATACTGCCCCTATGTATAAGAATATAACTACTATAATACTGCCCCTATGTACAAGACTATAGCTACTATAATACTGCCCCCTATGTACAAGAATATAACTACTATAATACTGCCCCCTATGTACAAGAATATAACTACTATAATACTGCTCCTATGTACAAGAATATAACTACTATAATACTGCTCCCTATGTACAAGAATATAACTACTATAATACTGCCCCCTATGTACAAGAATATAACTACTATAATACTGCCCCCTATGTACAAGAATATAACTACTATAATACTGCTCCTATGTACAAGAATATAACTACTATAATACTGCCCCCTATGTATAAGAATATAACTACTATAATACTGCCCCTATGTACAAGAATATAACTACTATAATACTGCCCACTATGTACAAGAATATAACTACTATAATACTGCCCTCTATATACAAGACTAAAACTACTATAATACTGCCCCTATGTACAAGAATATAAATACTATAATGCTGCCCACTATGTACAAGAATATAACTACTATAATACTGCCCTCTATGTACAAGACTAAAACTACTATAATACTGCTCCCTATGTACAAGAATATAACTACTATAATACTGCCCCCTATGTACAAGAATATAACTACTATAATACTGCCCCCTATGTACAAGAATATAACTACTATAATACTGCCCCCTATGTACAAGAATATAACTACTATAATACTGCTCCTATGTACAAGAATATAACCACTATAATACTGCTCCTATATACAAGAATATAACTACTATAATACTGCTCCTATGTACAAGAATATAACCACTATAATACTGCTCCTATGTACAAGAATATAACTACTATAATACTGCTCCTATGTACAAGAATATAACTACTATAATACTGCCCCCTATGTACAAGAATATAACTACTATAATACTGCTCCTATGTACAAGAATATAACTACTATAATACTGCTCCCTATGTACAAGAATATAACTACTATAATGCTGCTCCTATATACAAGAATATAACTACTATAATACTGCCCCCTACGTACAAGAATATAACTACTATAATACTGCTCCTATATACAAGAATATAACTACTATAATGCTGCTCCTATATACAAGAATATAACTACTATAATACTGCCCCCTACGTACAAGAATATAACTACTATAATACTGCCCCTATGTACAAGAATATAACTACTATAATACTGCTCCCTATGTACAAGAATATAACTACTATAATACTACCCCCTATGTACAAGAATATAACTACTATAATACTGCCCCCTATGTACAAGAATATAACTACTATAATACTGCCCCTATGTACAAGAATATAACTACTATAATACTGCCCCTATGTACAAGAATATAACTACTATAATACTGCTCCCTATGTACAAGAATATAACTACTATAATACTACCCCCTATGTACAAGAATATAACTGCTATAATACTGCCCCTATGTACAAGAATATAACTACTATAATACTGCCCCCTATGTACAAGAATATAACTACTATAATACTGCTCCTATGTACAAGAATATAACTACTATAATACTGCCCCCTATGTACAAGAATATAACTACTATAATACTGCTCCTATGTACAAGAATATAACTACTATAATACTACCCCCTATGTACAAGAATATAACTGCTATAATACTGCCCCTATGTACAAGAATATAACTACTATAATACTGCCCCCTATGTACAAGAATATAACTACTATAATACTGCTCCTATGTACATTGTTTAGAGGGCTGTGAGAAATATTTTACCTTGGTAGCGCAATTTAAATGCTCCAGGGCTGGTGGCGCGGTAAGTCTGGAATCGCACTGCAATGTGATTGGTTGGACTGCGGATCACCTGACCCTCAGCCATCAGCGTCTCATTGGCCAGCAGGAAGCGGTGATCTTCTTCCAGCCCCTCCACGCTCAGCGCCTCCTCTTTGGACAGGTTCAGCTTCTCCACCTGGAAACATTTGGACCTTATAAATCACATAATTATGGAAAACAATTGGACTCCAGTCGTCTCCTATCAGGATGATAACGTTGGTCCCATCTGTGGCCAGGACGCCCGGTGACCACCAATATGGCTGCCATACAGCGCTGGTCGCTCAGGTGTCATTGCGGCTCGGTTCTGATGACGTATCACGGAATAATCCCGGTGTCTGATGTGACGGCCATATTGGTGGTCATCCTGCTGAGGACGACTCGGGGACAGGACAGAGATCTCTCCGCTGATCACACTCACCCGGATCTCCACGCCGTACCCCATATACACGGACACGCTGTATGTGCAGTCCAGGCCGCCAAAGAAGCTTCCCCCGGAATATTCCGGAGCCTCCAGGATGCCTTCCAGCTCCGAGATGTTATTATTACAGAGAACTGCAGAGAAGGAAAATCACAACCCCCATCATGCACAACCCCTGAAGCTGTCAGGGCACGCTTGGAGTTGTAGTTCTGCATCCCTTGGAGAGGATGATTACTAGTCAGGGTCACCCCCATCATCCTCACCTGGGCTGTGCACGGTCGTCACGGTGGTGGTGGTGATCAGAGTGGTGGTGGTCTCCTCCTCGCCCTCCGCAGAGGGTCCTGGACCTCCTGTTGGTGCTGGAGATGGAGGCGTCAATGTGCTGAGGGGTGGAGGAAGCGAGAACGTCCCCCCGACAGCCGTGGTGAGGACGCCAGAGGTCTCGCTGACCCCTGCAGGGGCCAGGTCGTCAGTCAGGGACACAGGGGCGGCCCGGGTGGGCACAGAGGTGGTACCTGGTGACGATATAACATAGAAATCATTACACCGACACTCACGACTTCACTTCTCCGGTACCGACCCTGAGGAATAACAGGTCAATACTCCAGTCACTCCCAATGCTGCATCCACGATTCTACTGGCGGCCTCTGGACAGCATCAGGACTTTAAGGATTAAAGGGTCATCATCAAATTTGTCCATAGGATATGGGGTAACGTACTGATCCTTGAGGGTCCACATGCTGCGATCCCCAGCCTTTCTTGAATGAAGGAGGGGTGGGTGAGCTCGGACTGCGCTCCATTCATTGTCAGTGGGACTGCCGTGCTCAGCCCCATAAAGCATGAAGCTTTGGTGGAGCCCCAGTCTCAGGACCCCCGCGATCGTTAATTTATCTCAATCCTATTTTCAGGTGATGACTTTAAAATTTGGCACAGCCCCTTTAAATTCAACATGACCTGGGAGTGGGCGTCTGAATAGACTGTCTGTGGAGGGTGATGGAGCGCCCCCATAAATGGTGGGTCCCCTTTTCTTACTTCTGATGCACCACAGACAGTGAGCCAGCAGGGGGCAGTCACAAGATGTAAAGTCCTGCAGACAGAAGCTTTGGATGTGACTGGAGGATATGACATGGTGTAACTCAGCAATGTAGATCTGACCCATAAAATGAATTGCAGCAGTGGTACCGGGGGTGAGGTGCGGCCCCCTATGTACAGACCCCGCTGGTTGCTGTACGTGTGCTCCCCCTCCCCCCACGTGTCGCTCTGATTGATGCCCCTCTGCAGATCTGATCTGTGTTTCTCCGCTCCTCGAGGACCCCCGCTGTTTGACCTATGGATTTTATAATTACGTGACCGCCTCAGGACGCAGATACGGATCTTCATCGCCGGAGATCAATACCCGGGAGCCCCTCCTGGAATGATTCCTCGCACCAGGACAGAGACCAGAGGACGGATTAATATGAGATTTCCACTGTTAATGATGCCCCCCTTATAATATGGCCGTCGTGACAGTTCGGGCAGTGGTCTTCCCCTAGCATTTCCTTAGTATATACCGCTCGATGCTTACAGAATACAGAACAGGTGGAGTAATACATGACTGCGGGATCAGACTGTAGCCGTAACCGTGGAGACACATAGACCTGCACAGGTGCTGTAGACACAAAACGGTAGTAAACCCCAGGTATGTTTTATGGGAGTATTAGTCAGTGACTAGTCTTCATCTTCCTCCAAAAGTCCATGGGTGACCATTGCTGTTTATTGGCGCATACCGCCCCTCAATCCGAACCTAATAGCGGTGTAGCTTACACCCGCAATCGCCATTTCCGGCCTTTTTTTAGTGAGGACCAGCACCGTCCGTTTTGGTAAATTCTTGTATTCCCCATGGGATAACAGATACGTGGTATTTTTTTCCTTTAACTCTACACTGCGCTGTTCCATAAGTTTAAACTGACAAATGGGCTTTGCCATTCCTCTTGTCAGAGGGGTGTGTCCCTGTAAGGAGATGGACATGCTGCCCATGTTCCCCCTTGAAGAAACAAGTTTAATGTTATGTGGTGTAATGTGAAATATGATGTATAATGTGAATTGTGATGTGCGGTAAAGATATTAGTAATGTTAATAGTGTTAATAGTAAGAGTTAATGTTTGGGACTAGCCCAGAATGGGAAGGGCTAAGTTGAAGGGAAAGTGACAATTTCCTGTTAGGAAGTCAGATAGGGCTTGGAGTGCATAGAAAGGTCTATTCTGTGGTGTCCCTAAAGTGAGAGGAGACCGAATGAAAAAGATAACAAGATCCGGAGCAAAAGTGACTGAGAGACAGATCGATTAGAGACGGGTCCTAGGAGAGAATGCTTAGCAGAAATGTCCAGAGTTTATCACTCTTAAAGGTACAGGGCCCTGACAGGACTGAGTATGTGAGATGAATAGAAAGTCCGGGGCGGGAGTTCCCTAAGAGTCAGAGAGCTTGAAGCTGAGTCCGGCCATATTGGCACCCTGAATGGAAGAAAAGATGCTGAACAGGAGGGCGAGTAAAGGACTCTTTCTAAACAGGACTGTAGTGTCAAGCTGGGTTGCGGTGAAGTAGTGAGAAACAGTGGATACTGAGGACAAGTACAGAGAGTAAAGAGAAAAGGAGAGCAATGGAGAAATGAAGGAAGGAAACTGTGTGGAAAATGCTTCAAGTTGTAAAGGAAACGTTCATAAGACTGTGCGCCCGCTATCTCCTATATGTTCCCTACCTAGTTCCAGTTCAGTAAAAAGTTTATTTTTGAATGGTGGTCTCCCTCATTGAACTCTGAAACATCGGGTCCTGGCAAACCCACAACGTCGGTTACATGCAGCCTACACGGGCGGAGTGTCTTCACAGCAAAAGTACACACACCCAGTCAGGACCACCACATTCGTATACTGTACCGGGGCGTGACAAACGAGTGCCTCGCTCACGGCTACTGCCCCACGCCACGCTACACTTGGCATAGTTGGCAGGATCAAGTCTTGCAGCTAGAAGAGCAAAATGCAGGGAAGATTCGAGTTGCCTGGAAGATGGTGACCATTACGCAGTGTAAGATGGCGTCGAGTGCGAACTTGAAAATGGCGAATACAGGTGCAAAACAACAAGAAGGTCCCACCCATCTTGGGAATAGAAGAAATGAAAGAGCGCGAAGAGGTGTCCAGCCCTTCAGAGGTTAGGCCTATAGAAGGGAGTGTTGGAACTGAGAGTGCCATCCTACAGCGAGGAGTAGCCGTAGTAGGGGAACGAAGTGGAAGAAAAAGGTCCGTCCAGTAAGGTGTGACTCCAGAGAATGGGCGGTGGAGTCAGAGAAATGGGACGGTGAGCCAGAGGAAACCCCACCCAGCGAAAGGTGGAGCCGTGATGGGCCTCAAGCAGCAAAGGAGATGGAGCCATTTGTGGGTTGTGAGTCGGAGAGGAAGCAGGGTGAGATGATGATGGCGGAATGGGGGATGCTGATGGCGCAGAGTGAGGTGAATGAGGAGAAGCTTGGCAGAGAACTGCAGCAGTTGTTGGCGGCAGTGGCGGAGGAGGTGAGACCGGGCAGCCTGATGGAGAAGATGGAGGTCGGACCGGAGCCAGAGCCTTTCACGATGGCCTGGTTCATGGCCTGCAGAAGAGCCAAGTGCTTGGAGGTCTTATGGGCCCAGATGCTAGTGGATAACCCATCAACCCCGAGAACAGTCCCCACCTCTGAGGAGGAGTCCCCTACCATCATGGATTGGTGGATCGCAGAGGTCGGCAGAGGACCAGTGAGGAAAACGGAGTTGGAAGCTGGAGAGGTTTACATTGTGCCCATTGCACCCCAATGCCTGAAGCAGCTCAAGGCTCCAGAGGAGCGAAGATCCAGCGGACCTAAGTTACAACTGCCTGGGACTGTAATGACCTGATAGCCGAAGATGGCTGGAATGTTTTCTTTTTATTGTTTTTGTTGCACTTGATGGACTATGCCCCTGTCGTTTGGGCTATTTGCAAGGAGACAAACTTTGCCGTTGTTTGTTCCAGGGCCCTTGCCAAGGAGAGCCAGATCGACCTGAGGAATGGATCCCTGGTCAAAGGACAGGGGTCCTCGCCAAGGAGGACCAAGTCAGTCTTGTTCTATGAGGAGAAGAAAGTTCTGTGAAGTTTAACTTTATGTGTGTTTTGAAATGCATTGTCGTTTTCTAGGTTCCTGATGGCCGAGGACGACCATCGTTAAAGAAGGGGGGAAAGTAAAGAGATGGACATACTGCCCATGTTTCCCTCTTGAAGAAACTAGTTTAATGTTATGTGGTTTCATTTGAAATGTAATATATAATGTGAATTGTGATGTGCGTTAAAGATATTAGTAATGTTGATAGTGTGTGTAGCTTGACAATAGGGATAGTGAGAGTTATTGTTTGGGACTAGCCCAGAGTGGGAGGGGATAAGTTGACGGGAAAGTGACAATTTCCTATTAGGAAGTCAGACAGGGCCTGGAGTGCATAGAAAAATGACCTAAGGTCCCTTGTAAGCAGTGTCGCATTCTGGGGTGTCCCTAAAGTGAGAGGAGACTGAAGGAAAGAGATAGCAAAATCCGGAGTAGAAGTGACTAAGAGACAGAGTGATTGATCAGAGACGGCTCCTGGAAGAGGACGTCTAGTAGAAATTTCCAGAGTTCATAACTCTTAAAGGTAACGGGCCCTAACAGGGCTGCGTACATGAGATGAATAGAAAGGTGAAGATAGAAAACAATAGAGAAAAGAAGGAAGGAAACTGTGTGGAAAATGCTTTGAGTTGTAAAGGAAACGTTCATAAGACTGTGCGCCCGCTATCTCTTGTATATGTACCTACCAAGTTCCCGTTCAGTAAAAAGTTTATTTTTGAATGGTGTCTTCCTTATTGAACTCTGAAACATCGGGTCCTGGCAAACCAGCAACATCGGTTACATGCGGCCTACACGGGCGTAAAACCCTGACATCTAAAGTCGATACACCCAGCCAAGACCTCCACTATCATGTAACGAGCCAGAGTGCAACAGACGAGTACCTCACCCGCGGCTACCGCCCTGCGCCACATCACACCCCTACTCAGACAGCACTGATTGGGCAGTCTCAGACTGTATAATGACACACCCAGATATCAATTTATATAGATATTTCCCAGAATAATTAAGGAGGAACGGCACAGAGTTCTAACAACACAAACACAATGATTTTCTTCTTTTTTTTTTGCTCCGTTCACTGACAGCAAGCTGAGAAATTTGCAGAGCTCCTCATTACCAAGTGATATGGCGATATGTTGCCATTACAACTATATCTGCAGATACAACTGAATGCAATGGTGGAGCAGAGAGTTGTCAGCTCCCTGCTCCACCATCGAGCTTGTGCATGCCCCTGGCATGATCTGAAGCACAGGATAGGAGGAGCGATGGCATCACTGGATGGTGCCTGCTGTGCTGAGCCTCAGTCTGCGCAGAGCGACTCAGGTCTGCTCTATTCACCATGGGAGCGGCAATGTGGGGGCATCGTACTGTGTGGAGGGATATCATGGGGGCGTCATGCTGTGTTGGAAACATCTTACTGTATAAGAACCATGAAAGGGGTGACTGACAGACAGACGTGTGACTGACGGACGATGCACGTGACTGTTGATGCCATTACTGGAGTCAGCAGGGCAAGAAATGCCTGATGCAGGGCGTCACTGCCCAGCACATGGTGGCCATTGTGTCCTAAGTGATCATGCATTGAGATGACCAGTGAATCGGCCAGGTCACAGGTTGTACGTCTTCTGCTCCTTAAAGAGAGAGTGCATTCAGCTTAAGGAAGTGAGGGGAAAACTGCCTGTGAGGGGCGAGAAAGCTAGAACCTAACTGTGTGAGGGCCAAGGAGAAAACCACTTGTGAAGGGCGAGAAGATAACCGCCTGTGAGGGGTGAGGAGATAACTGCTTATGAGGGACAAGGAGAAATCTACCTGTGAAGGGTGAGGAGAAAACTACCTTTCATGGGCGAGAAGATAACTGTTTGTGGGTGCAAGAAGATAACTATGTCTATGAGGGAGCGAGGAGATCATTGCCTGTGAGGGGCGACAAGATAACTGCCTGTGATAGGTGAGGAGATAGCTGCTTATGAAGGAAAAGGATAAAAATGCCTATGAAGGGAGAGAAGATAACAGCCTGTGAGGGGTAAGGACATAACCGCCTGTGAGGGGCGAAGAAATAACTGCCTGTGGGGGGCGAAGAGATAACTGCCTGTGGGGGGCGAAGAGATAACTGCCTGTGGGGGTGAAGAGATAACTGCCTGTGGGGGTGAAGAGATAACCGCCTGTGGGGGGGCGAGAAGTTTACCACCTGTGAAGGGAGAGAAGATAACAGCCTGTGAGGGGTAAGGACATAACCGCCTGTGGGGGGCAAAGAGATAACCGCCTGTGGGGGTGAAGAGATAACTGCCTGTGGGGGTGAAGAGATACAGTAACTGCCTGTGGGGGGCAAAGAGATAACCGCCTGTGGGGGTGAAGAGATAACTGCCTGTGGGGGGCGAGAAGTTTACCACCTGTGAAGGGAGAGAAGATAACAGCCTGTGAGGGGTAAGGACATAACCGCCTGTGGGGGTGAAGAGATAACTGCCTGTGGGGGTGAAGAGATAACTGCCTGTGGGGGTGAAGAGATAACTGCCTGTGGGGGTGAAGAGATAACTGCCTGTGGGGGTGAAGAGATAACCGCCTGTGGGGGTGAAGAGATAACTGCCTGTGGGGGTGAAGAGATAACTGCCTGTGGGGGTGAAGAGATAATTGCCTGTGGGGGTGAAGAGATAACTGCCTGTGGGGGGCGAGAAGTTTACCATTACCACCTGTGAAGGGATAGGAGATAACTGCCTGTGAGGGGTAAGGACATAACCGCCTGTGGGGGTGAAGAGATAACTTCCTGTGGGGGTGAAGAGATAACTGCCTGTGGGGGTGAAGAGATAACTGCCTGTGGGGGTGAAGAGATAACCGCCTGTGGGGGTGAAGAGATAACTGCCTGTGGGGGTGAAGAGATAACTGCCTGTGGGGGTGAAGAGATAACTGCCTGTGGGGGTGAAGAGATAACCGCCTGTGGGGGTGAAGAGATAACCGCCTGTGGGGGTGAAGAGATAACTGCCTGTGGGGGGCGAGAAGTTTACCATTACCACCTGTGAAGGGATAGGAGATAACTGCCTGTGAGGGACAAGGAGAAAACCACTTGTGAGGGCCAAAAAGAAAACCCGTTGGTGAGAGAGATAACTGAGTGAGATAACTGTCAGCGAGGGGAGAGGAGATAATCACCAGTCAGGGCTAAGAAGAAGACTGAATGTGAGGGCCAAGGAGATAGCAGTATGTGATGGGCGAAAAGACAACTGTACATGAGGGGTAAGGAGATAAGTGCCTGTGAGGGCTAAGGAGAAAACTGAATGTGAGGGGCAATGAGAAAACTGCCTGTGAGGGGCAAGAAGATAACCAACCGCCTGTAAGGGGAGAGATGATAACTACCTGTGATGGGTGAGGAGATACACCTCAGTGATAGCCAAGTAGAAAACCACCTGTGAGAAGCGAGGAGAAAACTGTCTCTGAGGGGAAAGAAGATAACAGTGTGAAAGGGGCAAGGAGATAACTGTCTGAGGGCCAAAGGGAAAACTGCCTGTAAGGGACAAGGAGGTAACTGCCTGTGAGGGGCGAAAAGATAACTGTGTGAGAGGGGCAAGGAGGTAACAGTCTGTGAAGGTCAAGGAGATAACTGCCTGTGACGGCATGGCCAAGAGAAAACCGTCTGAGAGGGGCGAGGAGAAACCTCTTGTGAGGAGCTAGGAGAAAACCGCTTGTGAGGGCCAAGGAATATGTAAGGGCTAAGGAGAGAGATAATTCTCTCTGTAAGGAGTGAGGAGATAAGAGTCTATGAGGCGACAAGGAGATAACTGCCTGTGATAGGCTAGGAAATAACTGCCTTTGAGTGCCAAAGAGAAAAATGCCTATGAGGGGAGAGAAAAGATCCGACTGTGAGGGGCGAAGAGATGACCGCCTGTGAGGGGCGAGGAGAGAGAGATAACCGCCTGTGAGGGGCGAGGAGAAAGAGATAACCACCTGTGAGGGGCGAGGAGAAAGAGATAACCGCCTGTGAGGGGCGAAGAGAAAGAGATAACCGCCTGTGAGGGGCGAAGAGATGACCGCCTGTGAGGGGCGAGGAGAAAGAGATAACTGCCTGTGAGGGGCGAGGAGAAAGAGATAACCAACCGCCTGTGAGGGGCGAAGAGATGACAGCCTGTGAGGGGCGAGGAGAGAGAGATAACCGCCTGTGAGGGGCGAGGAGAGAGAGAAAACCGTCTGTGAGGGGCGAGCAGAAAGAGATAACCGCCTGTGAGGGGCGAGGAGAAAGAGATAACCGCCTGTGAGGGGCGAGGAGAAAGAGATAACCAACCGCCTGTGAGGGGCGAGGAGATAGAGATAACCGCCTGTGAGGGGCGAGGAGAAAGAGATAACCAACCACCTGTGAGGGGCGAGAAGAAAGAGATAACCAACCGCCTGTGAGGGGCGAGGAAAAAGAGATAACCGCCTGTGAGGGGCGAAGAGAAAGAGATAACCGCCGGTGAGGGGCGAAGAGATGACCGCCTGTGAGGGGCGAGGAGAGAGAGATAACCGCCTGTGAGGGGCGAGGAGAAAGAGATTACCGCCTGTGAGGGGCGAAGAGAAAGAGATAACCGCCTGTGAGGGGCGAAGAGATGACCGCCTGTGAGGGGCGAGGAGAAAGAGATAACCGCCTGTGAGGGGCGAGGAGAAAGAGATAACCAACCGCCTGTGAGGGGCGAAGAGATGACAGCCTGTGAGGGGCGAGGAGAGAGAGATAACCGCCTGTGAGGGGCGAGGAGAGAGAGAAAACCGTCTGTGAGGGGCGAGCAGAAAGAGATAACCGCCTGTGAGGGGCGAGGAGAAAGAGATAACCGCCTGTGAGGGGCGAGGAGAAAGAGATAACCAACCGCCTGTGAGGGGCGAGGAGATAGAGATAACCGCCTGTGAGGGGCGAGGAGAAAGAGATAACCAACCACCTGTGAGGGGCGAGAAGAAAGAGATAACCAACCGCCTGTGAGGGGCGAGGAAAAAGAGATAACCGCCTGTGAGGGGCGAAGAGAAAGAGATAACCGCCGGTGAGGGGCGAAGAGATGACCGCCTGTGAGGGGCGAGGAGAAAGAGATAACTGCCTGTGAGGGGCGAGGAGAAAGAGATAACCAACCGCCTGTGAGGGGCGAGGAGAAAGAGATAACCGCCTGTGAGGGGTGAGGAGAAAGAGATAACCACCTGTGAGGGGCGAAGAGATGACCGCCTGTGAGGGGCGAGGAGAAAGAGATAGCCAACCACCTGTGAGGGGCGAGGAGAAAGAGATAACCGCCTGTGAGGGGCGAGGAGAAAGAGATAACCACCTGTGAGGGACAAAGAGATGACCGCCTGTGAGGGGCGAGGAGAAAGAGATAACCGCCTGTGAGGGGCGAGGGGAAAGAGATAACCGCCTGTGAGGGGCGAGGAGAAAGAGATGACCGCCTGTGAGTGGCGAGGAGAAAGAGATAACCGCCTGTGAGGGGCGAGGAGAAAGAGATAACCGCCTGTGAGGGGCGAAGAGATGACCGCCTGTGAGGGACGAGGAGAGAGAGATAACCACCTGTGAGGGGCGAGGAGAAAGAGATAACCGCCTGTGAGGGGCGAGGAGAAGAGATAATTGCCTGTGAGGGGCAAGGAGAAAGAGATAACCGCCTGTGAGGGGCGAAGAGATGACCGCCTGTGAGGGGCGAAGAGAAAGAGATAACCAACCGCCTGTGAGGGGTGAGGAGAAAGAGATAATCGCCTTTGAGGGGTGAAGAGATGACCGCCTGTGAGGGGTGAGGAGAAAGAGATAACCAACCGCCTGTGAGGGGCGAGGAGAAAGAGATAACCGCCTGTGAGGGGCGAAGAGAAAGAGATAACCGCCTGTGAGGGGCGAGGAGAAAGAGATTACCGCCTGTGAGGGGCGAAGAGAAAGAAATAACCGCCTGTGAGGGGCGAAGAGATGACCGCCTGTGAGGGGCGAGGAGAAAGAGATAACCGCCTGTGAGGGGCGAGGAGAAAGAGATAACCAACCGCCTGTGAGGGGCGAAGAGATGACAGCCTGTGAGGGGCGAGGAGAGAGAGATAACCGCCTGTGAGGGGCGAGGAGAGAGAGAAAACCGTCTGTGAGGGGCAGGCAGAAAGAGATAACCGCCTGTGAGGGGCGAGGAGAAAGAGATAACCAACCGCCTGTGAGGGGCGAGGAGAAAGAGATAACCGCCTGTGAGGGGCGAGGAGAAAGAGATAACCAACCGCCTGTGAGGGGCGAGAAGAAAGAGATAACCAACCGCCTGTGAGGGGCGAGGAGAAAGAGATAACCGCCTGTGAGGGGCAAAGAGAAAGAGATAACCGCCTGTGAGGGGCGAAGAGATGACCGCCTGTGAGGGGCGAGGAGAAAGAGATAACTGCCTGTGAGGGGCGAGGAGAAAGAGATAACCAACCGCCTGTGAGGGGCGAGGAGAAAGAGATAACTGCCTGTGAGGGGTGAGGAGAAAGAGATAACCGCCTGTGAGGGGCGAAGAGATGACCGCCTGTGAGGGGCGAGGAGAAAGGGATAGCCAACCACCTGTGAGGGGCGAGGAGAAAGAGATAACCACCTGTGAGGGGCGAGGAGAAAGAGATAACCACCTGTGAGGGACAAAGAGATGACCGCCTGTGAGGGGCGAGGAGAAAGAGATAACCGCCTGTGAGGGGCGAGGGGAAAGAGATAACCGCCTGTGAGGGGCGAGGAGAAAGAGATAACCGCCTGTGAGGGGTGAAGAGATGACCGCCTGTGAGTGGCGAGGAGAAAGAGATAACCGCCTGTGAGGGGCGAGGAGAAAGAGATAACCGCCTGTGAGGGGCGAAGAGATGACCGCCTGTGATGGGCGAGGAGAGAGAGATAACCACCTGTGAGGGGCGAGGAGAAAGAGATAACCGCCTGTGAGGGGCGAGGAGAAAGAGATAACCGCCTGTGAGGGGCGAAGAGAAAGAGATAACCGCCTGTGAGGGGCGAGGAGAAAGAGATAACCGCCTGTGAGGGGTGAAGAGATGACCTCCTGTGAGGGGCGAAGAGAAAGAGATAACCACCTGTGAGGGGCGAGGAGAAAGAGATAACCAACCGCCTGTGAGGGGTGAAGAGATGACCTCCTGTGAGGGGCGAGGAGAGAGAGATAACCACCTGTGAGGGGCGAGGAGAAAGAGATAACCGCCTGTGAGGGACAAAGAGATGACCGCCTGTGAGGGGCGAGGAGAAAGAGATAACCGCCTGTGAGGGGCGAGGGGAAAGAGATAACCGCCTGTGAGGGGCGAGGAGAAAGAGATAACCGCCTGTGAGGGGTGAAGAGATGACCGCCTGTGAGTGGCGAGGAGAAAGAGATAACCGCCTGTGAGGGGCGAGGAGAAAGAGATAACCGCCTGTGAGGGGCGAAGAGATGACCGCCTGTGATGGGCGAGGAGAGAGAGATAACCACCTGTGAGGGGCGAGGAGAAAGAGATAACCGCCTGTGAGGGGCGAGGAGAAAGAGATAACCGCCTGTGAGGGGCGAAGAGAAAGAGATAACCGCCTGTGAGGGGCGAGGAGAAAGAGATAACCGCCTGTGAGGGGTGAAGAGATGACCTCCTGTGAGGGGCGAAGAGAAAGAGATAACCACCTGTGAGGGGCGAGGAGAAAGAGATAACCAACCGCCTGTGAG
Source organism: Phyllobates terribilis (assembly GCF_046119375.1). Classification (NCBI taxonomy): domain Eukaryota; kingdom Metazoa; phylum Chordata; class Amphibia; order Anura; family Dendrobatidae; genus Phyllobates; species Phyllobates terribilis. Next base: position 394,598,927 of record NW_027362769.1, on the reverse strand, counting down.
GGGTGAAGAGATGACCTCCTGTGAGGGGCGAGGAGAAAGAGATAACCAACCGCCTGTGAGGGGCGAAAAGAAAGAGATAACCGCCTGTGAGGGACGAGGAAAAAGAGATAACCGCCTGTGAGGGGCGAAGAGATAACCGCCTGTGAGGGGCGAGGAGAAAGAGATAACCAACCGCCTGTGAGGGGCGAAAAGAAAGAGATAACCGCCTGTGAGGGACGAGGAAAAAGAGATAACCGCCTGTGAGGGGCGAGGAGAAAGAGATAACCGCCTGTGAGGGGCGAAGAGATGACCGCCTGTGAGGGGCGAAGAGAAAGAGATAACCGCCTGTGAGGGGCGAAGAGAAAGAGATAACCGCCTGTGAGGGGCGAGGAGAAAGAGATAACCGCCTGTGAGGGGCGAGGAGAAAGAGATAACCGCCTGTGAGGGGCGAGGAGAAAGAGATAACCAACCGCCTGTGAGGGGCGAAGAGAAAGAGATAACCGCCTGTGAGGGGCGAAGAGAAAGAGATAACCGCCTGTGAGGGGCGAGGAGAAAGAGATAACCGCCTGTGAGGGGCGAGGAGAAAGAGATAACCGCCTGTGAGGGGCGAGGAGAAAGAGATAACCGCCTGTGAGGGGCGAGGAGAAAGAGATAACCGCCTGTGAGGGGCGAGGAATAGCCACATCAGAGGAGTCTGGGAGCTGATGGCTGAATGTGAGGAGGATTCTCCCACCAGACACAGGTCAGGGGCTGCGATGTGATTACCGTGACGGGAAGGCTGTAAGTGTGTACAAGCGCTAGACAAGTTCCAGCAGGATCCTGCACCAGAGAGCGACGTTACCTTGTGTAAGATGGTGTAACCATCAAGCTTAATGCCTCACTGTGAGTAACATTCTTCCACTGCCCTGTGTGCTCCTGCCCGCGTCCCCCTCTACCCACAAGGGGTCACACTCGCCGGGGCCCTGCTGTTTTGGGGCCCAGTGATTAAAGTTATGCAGTAAATTTACAAACGATACAAGAAGAGACATAAAAGCTGGTGACATGTTACTGATGACATCGATGCCTGCACCATCACACTACAGATAAAAGCTGCATATACTGATCCCAGAGCTGAGTCCAAACTGCATACTGCTACATGCTCCAGTCACACCAAGAGCTGCATCTACAACTCTTATTCTTCAGTCACAGCTAAAGCTGCATTTACAATCCCCATCTTATCCAATCACATGCGGAGCTGCTTTATCAGCTACTAACAGTCCAGATAACATATGAATGTGCGCGCTCCAGCTTCTTCCGGGCACCGCATAAAAATATTGCACTGCAATGCAACCCAGCAAGAACTGGAAATGCAGATTTGGAAGTGACTAGAGAATACGAATTCTGAATGTAGTTCTAAAGGTGCGGAGAAAATGAACAGTGAGTGGGCTCTATAGGTAGGTGGGGTATAAGTATTGTGATTACAGCTCCGCAGGTGAATGGAGTATAAGAACAATGAATACAGCTCTGGAGGTGAATGGAGTATAATAACAATGAATGCAGCTCCGGAGGTAAAGGTAGTATAACAACGGTGAATGCACCTCTAAAGGTGAGTGGAGTATAAGAAAAATGAACGCAGCTCTAGAGGTAAGGGGAGTATAAGAACGATGAATGCAGCCCTGGGGTGAGTGGAGTATAAAAACAATGAATGCAGCTCCGGAGGTGAGGGGAGTATAAGAACAGTGAATGCAACTCAGAAGGTGAGTGAAGTATAAGACCAGTAAATGTAGCTCAGGAGCTGAGTGGAGAATAAGAATAATGAATGCAGCTCTGCAGTGGAGTGAAGTATAAGAACAGTGAGTGCAGCTCAGGAAGTGAGTGAAGTATAAGAATAGTGAATGCTGCTCTGGAGGTGAGTGGAGCATAAGAACAATGAATGCAGCTCTGGAGATGAGTGAAGTATAAGAATAGTGAATGCTGCTCTGGAGGTGAGTGAGGTATAAGAACAATGAATGCAGCTCTGGAGGTGAGTGAAGTATAAGAATGGTGAATGGTGCTCTAGAGGTGAGTGGAGTATAAGAATGGTGAATGCGACTCTGAAGGTGAGTGGGGTATAAGAACAGTGATTGCAGCTTTGGAGGTGAGTGGATTATAAGAATGGTGAATGCTGCTCAGGAGGTGAGTGGAGTATAAGAACAGTGAATGAAACTCAGAAGGTGAGTGAAGTATAAGACCAGTAAATGTAGCTCAGGAGCTGAGTGGAGAATAAGAATAATGAATGCAGCTCTGCAGTGGAGTGAAGTATAAGAACAGTGAGTGCAGCTCAGGAAGTGAGTGAAGTATAAGAATAGTGAATTCTGCTCTGGAGGTGAGTGGAGTATAAGAACAATGAATGCAGCTCGAGAGGTGAGTGAAGTATAAGAATTGTGAATGCTGCTCTGGAGGTGAGTGAGGTATAAGAACAATGAATGCAGCTCGAGAGGTGAGTGAAGTATAAGAATGGTGAATGGTGCTCTAGAGGTGAGTGGAGTATAAGAATGGTGAATGAAACTCTGAAGGTGAGTGGGGTATAAGAACAGTGAATGCAGCTCCGTAGGTGAGGGGAGTATAAGAACAGTGAATGCAACTCAGAAGGTGAGTGAAGTATAAGACCAGTAAATGTAACTCAGGAGCTGAGTGGATAATAAGAATAATGAATGCAGCTCTGCAGTGGAGTGAAGTATAAGAACAGTGAGTGCAGCTCGGGAAGTGAGTGAAGTATAAGAATAGTGAATGCTGCTCTGGAGGTGAGTGGAGTATAAGAACAGTGAGTGCAGCTCAGAAGGTGAGTGAAGTATAAGAATTGTGAATGCTGCTCTGGAGGTGAGTGAGGTATAAGAACAATGAATGCAGCTCGAGAGGTGAGTGAAGTATAAGAATGGTGAATGGTGCTCTAGAGGTGAGTGGAGTATAAGAATGGTGAATAAAACTCTGAAGGTGAGTGGGGTATAAGAACAGTGAATGCAGCTCCGGAGGTGAGGGGAGTATAAGAACAGTGAATGCAACTCAGAAGGTGAGTGAAGTATAAGACCAGTAAATGTAGCTCAGGAGCTGAGTGGATAATAAGAATAATGAATGCAGCTCTGCAGTGGAGTGAAGTATAAGAACAGTGAGTGCAGCTCGGGAAGTGAGTGAAGTATAAGAATAGTGAATGCTGCTCTGGAGGTGAGTGGAGTATAAGAACAGTGAGTGCAGCTCAGAAGGTGAGTGAAGTATAAGACCAGTAAATGTAGCTCAGGAGCTGAGTGGAGAATAAGAATAATGAATGTGGCTCTGCAGTGGAGTGAAGTATAAGAACAGTGAGTGCAGCTCAGGAAGTGAGTGAAGTATAAGAATAGTGAATGCTGCTCTGGAGGTGAGTGGAGTATAAGAACAATGAATGCAGCTTGGGAGGTGAGTGAAGTATAAGAATAGTGAATTCTGCTCTGGAGGTGAGTGGAGTATAAGAACAATGAATGCAGCTCGAGAGGTGAGTGAAGTATAAGAATGGTGAATGGTGCTCTGGAGGTGAGTGGAGTATAAGAACAATGAATGCAGCTCAAGAGGTGAGTGAAGTATAAGAATGGTGAATGGTGCTCTGGAGGTGAGTGTGGTATAAGAACAGTGAATGCAGCTCTGGAGGTGAGTGGAGTATAAGAATGGTGAAAGCGACTCTGGAGGTGAGTGTGGTATAAGAACAGTGAATGCAGCTTTGGAGGTGAGTGGAGTATAAGAATGGTGAATGCGACTCTGGAGGTGAGTGGGGTATAAGAACAGTGAATGCAGCTTTGTAGGTGAGTGGATTATAAGAATGGTGAATGCTGCTCTGGAGGTAAGTGGGGTATAAAAACAGTGAATGCAGCTCTGGAGGTGAGTGGATTATAAGAATGGTGAATGCTGCTCAGGAGGTGAGTAGAGTATAAAACAATGAATGCAGCTCTGGAGGTGAGTGGATTATAAGAATGGTGAATGCTGCTCAGGAGGTGAGTAGAGTATAAAACAATGAATGCAGCTTGGGAGGTGAGTAGGGTATAAGAACAGTGAACGCAGCTCTGGAGGTGAGTGGATTATAAGAATGGTGAATGCTGCTCAGGAGGTGAGTAGAGTATAAAAACAATGAATACAGCTCCGCAGTTGAGTGGAGTATAAGAACAATAAATGGTAAATGAAGCTCAAGAGGTGAGTGGAGAATAAGCAGCAGCTCCAGATGTGGGTGGAGAATAAGACCTGTGACTGCAGCTTTGGAAGTGTGTGGAGCAGAGTCCACCATGTAACCTAGGGTTAGTACTGGCGGCCGCCCTCCACCTGTTCAGATCCACAGGATTCTCCGTCCGGCTTTACCCCATACTCTCCTGACGCCAGTGAAGCGTTATTACGGAGGGGGGTCAATTCTTATAATCTGCGTCCACAATAAGCGCGGGGCGGCCATCTTCAGGACGGATTAATGTTCAGTATGAGATAAATGATTGATTCGCAAGGAACCGGAGACTCATAAATATTGTCCGCCATGACACAGGCGGGTTTTATAGGTTATAATATACAGGAGCAGTCCATTACTCTGGCATCCAACAGTCCGGGAAGACTATTAGTACATTATAGAAACAGTCGATTATAAACCTAAACGCGCAGTGACAGCGCCATCTTCTCCATCATGGCTAAAACATGAATGACAACCACTAATGTCCACCATACCGTGCCCATAATGGGTGTCAAATAAATCAAAGCACAGTATATACCGCTCAGTGCAAACGCTTTAAACAAGCGCTTCTCCATCATGTAATATTATCAGGAGGCGTCTGATCGGCTCCAAATTTATTCTGCGGCCGGACAACGACCCCCAACATCCAGCCAATGTCATTAATAGCGAGGAGTCCTGGGGGTGGTGATCCGGCCCTGGAGCCCTGATCTCACAGGATCCGCACAAGCCTCATACACAGAAGATCTGGGGGAAGTTCTCCAAGATGTTTGGAACAATCTCCTGGGAGATCCTCCATAACCACTGTACAAGTGACGAGAAGTGATGGAGGCGACGGGCGGTCACCAGATACTGATGATGGAGGCGACGGGCGGTCACCAGATACTGATGATGGAGGTGACAGGCAGTCACTAGATACTGATGATGGAGGTGAAGAGCGGTCACCAGATACTGATGATGGAGGCGACGGGAGGTCACCAGATACTGATGATGGAGGCGACGGGCGGTCACCAGATACTGATGATGGAGGTGACGGGCGGTCACCAGATACTGATGATGGAGGCGACAGGCAGTCACTAGATACTGATGATGGAGGTGAAGAGCGGTCACCAGATACTGATGATGGAGGCGACGGGAGGTCACCAGATACTGATGATGAAGGCGACGGGCGGTCACCAAATACTGATGATGGAGGTGACGGGCGGTCTCCAGATACTGATGATGGAGGCGACGGGCGGTCACCAGATACTGACGATGGAGGCAACGGGCGGTCACCAGATACTGATTATGGAGGTGACGGGCGGTCACCAGATACTGATGATGGAGGCGACAGGCAGTCACCAGATACTGATGATGGAGGTGAAGAGCGGTCACCAGATACTGATGATGGAGGCGACGGGAGGTCACCAGACACTAATGATGGAGGTGATGGGTGGTCACCAGATACTGATGATGGAGGAGACGGGCGATCACCAGATACTGATGATGGAGGCGACGGGCGGTCACCAGACACTGATGATGGAGGTGACAGACGGTCACCAGATACTGATGATGGAGGAGACGGGTGATCACCAGATACTGATGATGGAGGAGACGGGCAGTCACCAGATACTGATGATGGAGGTGATGGCGGTCACCAGATACTGATGATGGAGGAGACGGGTGATCACCAGATACTGATGATGGAGGTGACGGGCAGTCACCAGATACTGATGATGGAGGTGACGGCGGTCATCAGATACTGATGACAGAGGTGACGGGCGGTCACCAGATACTGATGATGGAGGTGACGGCGGTCATCAGATACTGATGACAGAGGTGACGGGCGGTCACCAGATACTGATGATGGAGGTGACGGGTGGTCACCAGATACTGATGATGGAAATGATGGGCGGTCACCAGATAATGATGATGGAGGTGACGGTCAGTCACCAGACACTGATGATGGAGACGACGGGCGGTCACCAGACACTGATGATGGAGGCGACGGGCGGTCACCAGATACTGATGATGGAGATGACGGGCGGTCACCAGATACTGATGATGGAGGTGACGGGCAGTCACCAGATACTGATGATGGAGGCGATGGGGGGTCACCAGATACTGATGGTGGAGGTGACGGGCGGTCACCAGATACTGGTGATGGAGGCGACAGGCAGTCACCAGATACTGATGGTGGAGGTGACGGGCGGTCGCCAGATACTGGTGATGGAGGCGACAGGCAATCACCAGATACTGATGGTGGAGGTGACGGGCGGTCGCCAGATACTGGTGATGGAGGCGACAGGCAATCACCAGATACTAATGATGGAGGTGATGGCGGTCACCAGATACTGATGACAGAGGTGACGGGCGGTCACCAGATACTGATGATGGAGGTGACGGGCGGTCACCAGATACTGATGATGAAGGTGACGGGCGGTCACCAGATACTGATGATGGAGGAGACAGGCGGTCACCAGATAATGATGATGGAGGTGACGGTCAGTCACCAGACACTGATAATGGAGACGACGGGCGGTCACCAGACACTGATGATGGAGGCGACGGGCGGTCACCAGATACTGATGATGGAGATGACGGGCGGTCACCAGATACTGATGATGGAGGTGACGGTCAGTCACCAGACACTGATGATGGAGGCGACGGGCGGTCACCAGATACTGATGATGGGGGCAACGGGCGGTCACCATATACTGTTGATGGAGGTGACGAGCAGTCACCAGATACTGATGATGGAGGTGACGGGCAGTCACCAGATACTGATGATGGAGGCGACGGGCGGTCACCAGATACTGATGATGGAGATGACGGGCGGTCACCAGATACTGATGATGGAGGTGACGGTCAGTCACCAGACACTGATGATGGAGGCGACGGGTGGTCACCAGATACTGATGATGGGGGCAACGGGCGGTCACCATATACTGTTGATGGAGGTGACGAGCAGTCACCAGATACTGATGATGGAGGTGACGGGCAGTCACCAGATACTGATGATGGAGGCGACGGGCGGTCACCAGATACTGATGATGGAGGCCACGGGCGGTCACCAGATACTGATGATGGAAGTGACGGTCAGTCACCAGATACTGATGATGGAGGCGATGGGTTGTAACCAGATACTGATGATGGAAGTGACGGGTGATCACCAGATACTGATGATGGAGGTGACGGGCGTCACCAGATAATGATAATGGAGGTGACGGTCGGTCACCAGATACTGATCATGGAGGTGACGGGCGGTCACCAGATACTGATGATGGAGGTGATGGGCAGTCACCAGATACTGATGATGGAGGTGATGGGCAGTCACCAGATACTGATGATGGAGGCGACGGGGGGTCACCAGATACTGATGATGGAGGTGATAGGGTGGTAACCAGACACTGATGATGGAGGCGACAGGCGGTCATCAGATACTGATGATGGAAGTGACGGGCGGTCATCAGATACTGATGATGGAGGTGACGGGCGGTCACCAGATACTGATGATGGAGGTGACAGGCAGTCACCAGATACTGATAATGGAGGTGACGGGCGGTCACCAGAAACTTACGATGGAGGTGACAGGCAGTCACCAGATACTGATGGTGGAGGTGACGGGCAGTCACCAGATACTGGTGATGGAGGCGACTGGCAGTCACCAGATACTGATGGTGGAGGTGACGGGCGGTCACCAGATACTGACGATGGGGGCGACAGGCAGTCACCAGACACTGATGATGGAGACGACGGGCGGTCACCAGACACTGATGATGGAGGTGACGGGTGATCACCAGATACTGATGATGGAGGTGACGGGCGGTCACCAGATAATGATAATGGAGGTGACGGTCGGTCACCAGATACTGATAATGGAGGTGATGGGCGGTCACCAGATACTGATCATGGAGGTGACGGGCGGTCACCAGATACTGATGATGGAGGTGATGGGCAGTCACCAGATACTGATGATGGAGGCGACGGGGGGTCACCAGATACTGATGATGGAGGTGATGGGTGGTAACCAGACACTGATGATGGAGGCGACAGGCGGTCATCAGATACTGATGATGGAAGTGACGGGCGGTCATCATATACTGATGATGGAGGTGACGGGCGGTCATCAGATACTGATGATGGAGGGGACGGGCGGTCACCAGATACTGATGATGGAGGTGACAGGCAGTCACCAGATACTGATAATGGAGGTGACGGGCGGTCACCAGAATCTTACGATGGAGGTGACGGGCAGTCACCAGATACTGATGGTGGAGGTGACGGGCGGTCACCAGATACTGGTGATGGAGGCGACAGGCAGTCACCAGATACTGATGATGGAGGTGACGGGCGGTCACCAGATACTGATGATGAAGGTGACGGGCGGTGACCAGATACTGAAGTTGGAGGCAACGGGTCTATGTATGAAGCTTCTTACTTTGCAGCAATTTCCACACCTGCCTAAAGCTTTTGCACGGTCCTGTCTGTGTGTGGATTACACCCTTTATGGACACAATATGGCAGCTGACTCCAAGGGCAGCCATCAGCAATGCTACATGAGACATCATTATGCGAATCTTCAGGGACAGCTCTGGCAGCGTACTGGGCCTGACCGGGGATGTTCCTAGTGGGATTTACCCTCATATCTGACAACCATCCCATTGATCATCGCTGTCCTGCATAATAGACCTTAACGGGGCAGCACTTGTATAAATATGCCCCCGGGGCGGGGTGTTGTTGCGAGGTCTGATATGGCGGCCTGCACAGTTCTGGCTTTTTTGGGATGGAAATAGATCAAGAGAATAAATCACAATCTGTGCAGGGCGGTATTTCAGGATCAAGCGGTAGTGTAAAGCGGCGCCGTTGCCCTTAGCAACCACTCCTGCCATTAGTCAGAGGGAAAGCTGCAATGGGATTGGCTGCCATGAGCCTGACCGCTGCGCTCTCACCCGTGAAGAATCCGTCCTGCCCCAGGAAATCCTTCTTCATGACGGCCTGATGCACCAGCTGCTCCAGGGACAAGGGGTCCGAGCGGCCCGGGGGAGGCATGTGCAGCAGATCTGGGGCTTCTGTCGCTTCATTGTCCAGTAGGGGCAGTCCTGGGGGGGGGAACACGGAAACAGCGTCACTCCACGGAAATCCCAGTAGACATCGGTGCAATCTCACTGCTGTGCACAGTATATCACGCTGCAATTTCCATCATTCTTTGCAGATTTATTCTAAACGCACATAAAAAGTAGGCCTCAATGGCCCAAACGCAAACCGTAGCAACCAATCATATTGCAGCTTTCATTTTATAATCTGCTCTAGGATAATATAAGCTGGAATTTGATTGGTTCTTATGGATAAACTCCTCCTTCTCCTCGACAATGGGCCCTAGCAACCAATCATAGCACAGCTTTGATTTTCTAATCAGTACTGGGAAAATGTAAACTGGAATCTGATTGGTTGTTATGGAGAAACTCCTCTGCAATGGCCCCTAGCAATCAATCATTGCCCAGCTTTGATTTTGTAATCTGCACTGGGAAAATGTAAACTGGAATCTGATTAGTTGTTATGGAGAAACTCCTCTTACTCCTCTACAGTGGCCCCTAGCAACCAATCATAGCACAGCTTTCATTTTCTAACCTGCACTAGGAAAATGTAAGTTGGAATTTGATTGGCCGTTATGGGGTAATGTCTTCTTCACCTCTACATCCATATAAATAAAGCATAGTACCAGCCAATTCCAACCAATCATATCACAGCTTTCATTTTTTAATCTTCACTGGGAGAATGTAAGTTGAAATCTGATTGGTTGTTATGGAGAAACTCATCTTACTCCTCTGCAGTGGCCCATAGCAACCAATCATGTCCCAGCTTTCATTTCGTTACCTGCACTGACAGTATTTAAGCTGCAATCTGATTGGCTTCTATAGGGAAACTCTTCCTATATCTCTACTTCCAAATAAAAGTACTCCCCTCCTCTATCACAATGTCAATAATGTCACTCAGTCACTTCTGAATTAAAAGTTGGGTTACAACACCCATCACACTGCTTCTCCAGTCCCAGTATCCTCATCAGACAGGGTCCCGACTGCCAGTAGTGGGGGTGAGGGTCCGCTCTACAGGGATTGAGGGGCCGAGAATAACCCCCAGGGGCAAGTGACCCACTATGGACGGCGTTAGCTGGGTTGTCATCTGGTCTCTCTTCACGGAACAATATGGTGATAGTAGTGGCCAATAGTGCGACAACCATTTGGTAGCTTTAATGGCGGCCACGTTGGTTGTCAGCCCGCTCTCTTAGGCGCAGACATAGGATAGAGCCCGACAAAAGAGGACGACTCAGGGGCCAATATGTCTAGACATGGGCACTATAAATATGGGCTCGGCCCACAATATGCTCGGAAGGGCACGCGATTCCTAAATAATCCCATCCCATAGCTGTTCCTCCAGAATCGGGAAGGGGAAAAGAAAATTGTATCATATCGGGCACAAAAATGTAATATTGTATCATATAATGTGACGGGATATTATACAATGTAATAGAATAGAAAGAAGAGAAACATCAACGTCATTAAATGGAATAGAACACAATATATTTAATATGTATCTATTATACAATATATATGCATAATAGGACAGATCATAATATAATAGAAAATAATATAATAGAATGGGATATAATATAATGGAACAGAACATAATATATAATAGGATAGAATACCATATAATGAATAATATAATATAATGGGACATGATATAGTGGAACAGAACATAATATATATGTAATATGTATATATTATATAATATATTTGTATAATAGGATTGAATATGATGGATAACAAAATACAATGGGAGAGAACATAATATAATAGGACAGAATAGGATATAATGGATAATATAATATATATAATAGGACAGAATATAATATAATGGGACATAATATAATATAATGGATTATAAAATAATGGGACAGAGCAGGATATAATGAAATATCACGATTACACGGCGAGTCGACGGCAGAAGAACAAGGTCTAATGACGGCAGAGGAAGGTGGAGGCGAGAACATGACTGAGCAATGAGGATGTGATCGAGGTGACACATTCGGGATGACCCTGATTAAATGTTCCGCAAACATGGTCGAATCCTAAAAAGATAACCCCACTCCTGGGAGACGGGACAAGTGAGACGGGCACGTTACACTGTCTGCTCCGCCGTGGTTAACCCTCTCGTCTCCAGGCTCAGGCCTCCCCCAGGCAACCACATGCAGCCCAACCACGCAGAGTGCAGGTGACATGACACCCACCAGCCCAGGTATATTATGCCTCTATAGGCGCCCCCCGTATACATCACCACAGCATCTATATCATCTACACACATTAATGTCTCCTCCATCAGCCCAGGCGTGCAGCGGACCGCACACAGGCGCAGACAATGGAAGACACTGGCCCTTTTTTTCTATATACGTTGCAAACATCACAGGCGTTTACCGGCTCCTATATCCCCTGCGTGCTCCATAAATGCCCCTATATCCCTTCTCCTATCTTGTTTTTTTTTTTTTCCAGCCCACATGCAGATTTTTTTCCGTTATTATGGATGTCTTATATCACGACGGACATTTCAGCCCATGACGTTAGCAGTTTGCCAGTGCATCTATGCATCCTATATGTGACGGGTGGTCTGTATGGGATTGCATCTGTCACTGCAGCAGTTCTCGGCCATGCTTCTCACCTTTGACAGCAGCCAGGAGCAGTAAGATGACGGAGGAGACGGCGTCCAGGGTCCGCATCCTGCCCTGCAGATCTACCCCAGACAGGGCTCTTCTTGCAGTCTCTGTGTATCCAGGGAGATGGAGCAGATCTGGTCCCTGGCTGTGCAGTCTGCTTAAGGATGCTGCGCTGCTCCAGCAAGCATACACCTCCTTGTGTCTTATGGGAAAGGTGCAGCTCTCTCTCCCACCTACAAGACGAAGCCCCCCTCCCTCTCCTGTCCCCACTGTTGTGGTGCTGGGGAGGTATATTGGGGGTGACGCCGGTCCTGCAGGGTGCTGCTATGTGGGGGTCTGACAGCTGAAGGTGATTCTTTACCCAAGAGCTGAATCAATAGGAGTTTTCGGAGGGGAGTGGAGGGTGGGGGGAGGGAGGGAACAGGAAACGTGTGGCCAGATGGGACCCAGACAAAATCTTGTCCCCCATGGGGAAAAGGGCAGGGGTGTTAACGTTAACCCTTTGGAGGCTAATTTGCATATAATGGTATTTTTTTATTATCTTTCTTTGCATTTACCATGGAGTGCTAGCACTTGATGCGGCATCGTCATATCCCCCTCCTGCTACATCCCCCCAAGCCCCAGGCGTTATTATCTGCCCTGTAAATAAAGGGAGCCCAGCCTATTATTACCGCTCAGAGACCACCATAGCAAGGAAGGGCCCTGAGGCAGAAAACTGCGGCTGCTTCATGCATGGCCAATGCCAGACTGTGCCCCCCAGGACAGGGAACCCTGCCACCTAATGACTGGCGCTAATTCTGTGCTGCTAGCACCAGGACTGGTGGACATGCTGGGAGTAGTAGTCCTCCATCTATAGGAATATGACAGATCAGCACCAGGAGTGGAGGACAGCTCCGTCTACTCAGGGCCCAGAGCCAGAGGACATGCTGGGAGTAGTAGTCCTCCATTTATAGGAATATGATCAGCTCCAGGACTGGTGGACAGCTCCATCTACTCAGGGATCAGAGCCAGAGGACATGCTGGGAGTAGTAGTCCTCCATCTATAGGAATATGACAGATCAGCACCAGGACTGGTGGACAGCTCCATCTACTCAGGGCCCAGAGCCAGAAGACATGCTGGCAGTAGTAGTCCTCCGTCTATAGGAATATGACAGATTAGCACCAGGAGTGGAGGACAGCTCCATCTACTCAGGGCCCAGAGCCAGATGACATGCTGGGAGCAGTAGTCCTCCATCTATAGGAATATGACAGATCAGCACCAGGACTGGTGGACAGCTCCATCTACTCAGGGCCCAGAGCCAGAGGACATGCTGGGAGTAGTAGTCTTCCATTTATAGGAATATGATCAGCTCCAGGACTGGTGGACAGCTCCATCTACTCAGGGCCCAGAGCCAGAGGACATGCTGGGAGTAGTAGTCCTCCATCTATAGGAATATGACAGATCAGCACCAGGACTGGTGGACAGCTCCATCTACCCAGGGCCCAGAGCCAGATGACATGCTGGGAGTAGTAGTCCTCCATCTATAGGAATATCACAGATCAGCACCAGGACTGGTGGACAGCTCCATCTACTCAGGGCCGAGAGCCAGAGGACATGCTGGGAGTAGTAGTCCTCCAGCTATAGGAATATGACAGATCAGCACCAGGACTGGTGGACAGCTCCATCTACTCAGGGATCAGAGACAGAGGACATGCTGGGAGTAGTAGTCCTCCAGCTATAGGAATATGACAGATCAGCACCAGGACTGGTGGTGGACAGCTCCATCTACTCAGGGATCAGAGACAGAGGACATGCTGGGAGTAGTAGTCCTCCATCTATAGGAATATGACAGATCAGCACCAGGACTGGAGCACAGCTCCATCTACTCAGGGTCCAGAGCCAGATGACATGCTGGGAGTAGTAGTCCTCCATCTATAGGAATATGACAGATTAGCACCAGGACGGGAGGACAGGTCCATCAACTCAGGGCCCAGAGCCAGAGGACATTCTGGGAGTAGTAGTCCTTCATCTATAGGAATATGACAGGTCAGCACCAGGACTGGTGGACAGCTCCATCTACTCAGGGCCCAGAGCCAGAGGACATGCTGGGAGTAGTAGTCCTCCATCTATAGGAATATGACAGATCAGCACCAGGACTGGAGGACAGCTCCATCTACTCAGGGCCCAGAGCCAGAGGACATGCTGGGAGTAGTAGTCCTCCAGCTATAGGAATATGACAGATCAGCACCAGGACTGGTGGGCAGCTCCATCTACTCAGGGATCAGAGACAGAGGACATGCTGGGAGTAGTAGTCCTCCAGCTATAGAAATATGACAGATCAGCACCAGGACTGGTGGACAGCTCCATCTACTCAGGGATCAGAGCCAGAGGACATGCTGGGAGTGGTAGTCCTCCATCTATAGGAATATGACAGATCAGCACCAGGACTGGTGGTGGACAGCTCCATCTACTCAGGGATCAGAGACAGAGGACACGCTGGGAGTAGTAGTCCTCCATCTATAGGAATATGACAGATCAGCACCAGGACTGGAGCACAGCTCCATCTGCTCAGGGTTCAGAGCCAGATGACATGCTGGGAGTAGTAGTCCTCCATCTACAGGAATATGACAGATCAGCACCAGGACTGGTGGACAGCTCCATCTACTCAGTAATCAGAGCCAGAGGACATGCTGGGAGTAGTAGTCCTCCATCTATAGGAATATGATAGATCAGCACCAGGACTGGTGGACAGCTCCATCTACTCAAGGATCAGAGACAGAGGACATGCTGGGAGTAGTAGTCCTCCATCTATAGGAATATGACAGATCAGCACCAGGACTGGAGCACAGCTCCATCTACTCAGGGTCCAGAGCCAGATGACATGCTGGGAGTAGTAGTCCTCCATCTACAGGAATATGACAGATCAGCACCAGGACTGGTGGACAGCTCCATCTACTCAGTAATCAGAGCCAGAGGATATACTGGGAGTAGTAGTCCTCCATCTATAGGAATATGACAGATCAGCACCAGGACTGGTGGACAGCTCCATCTACTCAGGGATCAGAGACAGAGGACATGCTGGGAGTAGTAGTCCTCCAGGTATAGGAATATGACAGATCAGCACCAAGACTGGTGGACAGCTCCATCTACTCAGGGCCCAGAGCCAGAGGACATGCTGGGAGTAGTAGTCCTCCAGGTATAGGAATATGACAGATCAGCACCAAGACTGGTGGACAGCTCCATCTACTCAGGGATCAGAGACAGAGGACATGCTGGGAGTAGTAGTCCTCCATCTATAGGAATATGACAGATCAGTACCAGGACTGGAGGACAGCTCCATCTACTCAGGGCCCAGAGCCAGAGGACATGCTGGGAGTAGTAGTCCTCCATCTATAGGAATATGACAGATCAGCACCAGGGCTGGAGGAGAGCTTCATCTACTCAGGGCCCAGAACCAGATGACATGCTGGGAGTAGTAGTCCTCCATCTATAGGAATATGACAGATCAGTACCAGGACTGGAGGACAGCTCCATCTACTCAGGGCCCACAGCCAGAGGACATGCTGGGAGTGGTAGTCCTTCATCTATAGGAATATGACAGATCAGCACCAGGACTGGTGGACAGCTCCATCTACGCAGGGCCCAGCGCCAGAGGACATGCTGGGAGTAGTAGTCCTCCATCTATAAGAATGTGACAGATCAGCACCAGGGCTGGAGGAGAGCTTCATCTACTCAGGGCCCAGAACCAGATGACATGCTGGGAGTAGTAGTCCTCCATCTATAGGAATATGACAGATCAGTACCAGGACTGGAGGACAGCTCCATCTACTCAGGGCCCAGAGCCAGAGGACATGCTGGGAGTAGTAGTCCTCCATCTATAGGAATATGACAGATCAGCACCAGGGCTGGAGGAGAGCTTCATCTACTCAGGGCCCAGAACCAGATGACATGCTGGGAGTAGTAGTCCTCCATCTATAGGAATATGACAGATCAGTACCAGGACTGGAGGACAGCTCCATCTACTCAGGGCCCACAGCCAGAGGACATGCTGGGAGTGGTAGTCCTTCATCTATAGGAATATGACAGATCAGCACCAGGACTGGTGGAGAGCTCCATCTACTCAGGGCCCAGAGCCAGAGGACATGCTGGGAGTGGTAGTCCTCCATCTATAGGAATATGACAGATCAGCACCAGGACTGGTGGACAGCTCCATCTACGCAGGGCCCAGCGCCAGAGGACATGCTGGGAGTAGTAGTCCTCCAGCTATAGGAATATGACAGATCAGCACCAGGACTGGTGGACAGCTCCATCTACTCAGGGATCAGAGCCAGAGGACATGCGGGGAGTAGTAGTCCTCCATCTATAGGAATATGACAGATCAGCACCAGGACTGGTGGACAGCTCCATCTACTCAGGGATCAGAGACAGAGGACATGCTGGGAGTAGTAGTCCTCCATCTATAGGAATATGACAGATCAGCACCAGGACTGGTGAACAGCTCCATCTACTCATGGCCCAGAGCCAGAGGACATGCTGGGAGTAGTAGTCCTCCATCTACAGGAATATGACAGGTCAGCACCAGGACTGGTGGACAGCTCCATCTACTCAGGGATCAGAGACAGAGGACATGCTGGGAGTAGTAGTCCTTCATCTATAGGAATATGACAGGTCAGCACCAGGACTGGTGGACAGCTCCATCTACTCAGGGCCCAGAGCCAGAGGACATGCTGGGAGTAGTAGTCCTCCATCTATAGGAATATGACAGATCAGCACCTGGACTGGAGGACAGCTCCATCTACTCATGGCCCAGAGCCAGAGGACATGCTGGGAGTAGTAGTCCTCCATCTACAGGAATGTGACAGATCAGCACCAGGACTGGTGGACAGCTCCATCTACTCAGGGATCAGAGACAGAGGACATGCTGGGAGTAGTAGTCCTCCAGCTATAGGAATATGACAGGTCAGCACCAGGACTGGTGGACAGCTCCATCTACTCAGGGCTCAGAGACAGAGGACATGCTGGGAGTAGTAGTCCTCCAGCTATAGGAATATGACAGGTCAGCACCAGGACTGGAGGACAGCTCCATCTACTCAGGGCCCAGAGCCAGAGGACATGCTGGGAGTAGTAGTCCTCCAGGTATAGAAATATGACAGGTCAGCACAATGACTGGTGGTGGACAGCTCCATCTACTCAGGGCCCAGAGCCAGAGGACATGCTGGGAGTAGTAGTCCTCCATCTATAGGAATGTGACAGATCAGCACCAGGACTGGAGGACAGCTTCATCTACTCAGGGCCCAGAGACAGAGGACATGCTGGGAGTAGTAGTCCTCCATCTATAGGAATATGACAGATCAGCACTAGGACTGGTGGACAGCTCCATCTACTCAGGGCCCAGAACCAGAGGACATGCTGGGAGTAGTAGTCCTCCATCTATGGGACTATGACAGATCAGCACCAGGACTGGTGGACAGCTCCATCTACTCAGGGCCCAGAACCAGAGGACATGCTGGGAGTAGTAGTGATCCATCTATAGGAATATGACAGATCAGCACCAGGGTTGGTGGACAGCTTCATCTATTCTGTGCCGAGAGCCAACAAGGTCAGAGGATATGCTGGGAGTAGTAGTCCTCCATCTATAGGAATATGACAGATCAGCACAAGGACTGGTGGACAGCTTCATCTATTCTGGGCCCAGAGCCAACAAGGCCAGAGGATATGCTGGGAGTAGTAGTCCTCCAAATGCAGTAATATGACAGATCAGCACCAGGACTGGTGGACAGCTCCGTCTAATCAGGGCCCAGAGCCAGAGGCCATGCTGGGAGTAGTAGTCCTCCAGCTATAGGGATATGACAGATCAGCACAAGGACTGGTGGACAGCTTCATCTATTCTGGGCCCAGAATAAACAAGGCCAGAGGATATGCTGGGAGTAGTAGTCCTCCAAATGCAGTAATATGACAGATCTGCACCAGGACTGGTGGACAGCTCCGTCTACTCAGGGCCCAGAGCCAGAGGACATGCTGGGAGTAGTAGTCCTCCAGCTATAGGAATATGACAGATCAGCACAAGGACTTGTGGACAGCTTCATCTATTTTGGGCCCAGAGCCAACAAGGCCAGATGATATGCTAGGAGTAGTAGTCCTCCAAATGCAGTAATATGGCCGATCAGCACCAGGATTGGTGGACAGCTCCATCGGATC
Organism: Phyllobates terribilis; assembly: GCF_046119375.1. Taxonomy (NCBI): domain Eukaryota; kingdom Metazoa; phylum Chordata; class Amphibia; order Anura; family Dendrobatidae; genus Phyllobates; species Phyllobates terribilis. The sequence goes on along the minus strand of NW_027362769.1, from coordinate 394,580,891 downwards.
AGCAAATCTGTTGAGGAACTGCAAGAAGCAGCATGATGACCACGACCATTCCTGGGAGCAGTAGTACTTTGAGTTGCAGACATTGGCAAGATTAGATCTTATACCAAAGAAGTTATCTTAGAATGATATGCATGCTGGTACTTGTAGTACTTCACTGGTTCAGAGGTAGGTCAGGACTCCTGAAGCAGGAGGGCAGGAGATGTCATACCTCCAGTAGCCATACTGTTAGCAGACCACCACTAGGCCGGGGACGGATAACCAAGGAGGGGCAAGCTGGGACTATTAGTCCTCCAGTACCCAGAACTTCACTAGAGCAGCACCAGAACTAAAGCCAACTGTGCATCAGCCAAAGGAATAACATCTGTCTGGCACAGGATGGACTGAGGGCCTCTGGAGGAGGTCAGGATATGCTGGGACTTTTAGTTCTTCAAGTGCCACCAGCGTACAACATAAATAAAGGAGCCAACGTAATGCTGAGACTAGTAGTTGTACAGAATCCAGGGTGTCCCTACATTACTTTGCACTGGTGGAGGCTCTAAAGGGTTTGAAAGCTTGCTGGAACTAGTAGTTCTCAAACAGCTAGCCCTTCAGAAGACCAGCAACAGAATTGAAGGACACCATAATTTTAGCCTTGGACTACCAGGGAGGGAAGAGAGGCAACCTGCAGATGAGACATCTAGCTGTAAAGCCTCAGGTTAGCAGCACAAGGCCATAACTGGTGAGGTGCCATGGCACAGGATGCCCCCTGCCCTGGCATCAGCTGCCCCCTGCCCTGGCTGTCCCTGGCCCTGACTACCCCCTGTCCTGGCACAGGATGCCCTCTACCTTGGCACAGGCTGCCCCTTGCACTGGCACCTGTTTCACCTGCCCTGGCACAGGATGCCCTCTACCCTGGCACACAATGCCCCCTACCCTGGCACACAATGCCCCTACCCTGGCACAGGATGCACCCTGCCCTGCCATCAGCTGCCCTATGCCCTGGCACAGGATGCCCCCTTCTCTAGCAGCCCCTGGCCTTGTCTACCCCCTGTCCTGGCCCCAGCTACCCTCTGTCCTGGCACAGGCTGCCCCCTGCCTTGTCACAGGCTTCCCCTTGCCCTGGCACAGGCTGCACCCCCCTGGCACAGGCTGATCCCTACCCTGTCATAGGCTGCCCCCTGCCCTGGCACAGGATGCCCCCTGCCCGCCTCCCTGTGCTTTGCATGTGATGGAATATTGATGATCTCCTGCCGGCATTGATTCTCCTTTGTCCACTGTTTTACCTCCGTCTCCCCTCTCTCTTCTCTGAGGCTTCTCCATCATTCCTTACCTCCTGCACCCCCCACTCTGTCTCTCCTCCTCCTCCTCCTCTCTCCTCCCTACTCTCTGCATTGCAGGCTCTGCTGGGCACTGGAAGGGGAGAGCACAATCAATATTAACATTGGAGGAGAACACAGACCCCACACAAAAAAGAAAGCGAGAGTGGAGGAGACACCTGTGGAGAAGGGCACAAGGACCGAATACCCTGAGGGTGATCACACTGCGACCCTCACACACAATGCACCTAACACACTGGGCACATGGACAAAAGGAACACCAAACCAAAATGCATTCATAAGGAACTACAACTCCCAGCATACAGCCCAATGTTTAACACTATAGCAAAACCATTGTATGTACCTCATCCTAATCACCGCATCCCAAGGAAAGCGAAGGAAATGGTCTACAAGTACTTCTGCACATAGGAGCAGTATTATAGTAGTTATATTCTTGTATATAGGGGCAGTATTATAGTAGTTATATTCTTGTATATAGGGGCAGTATTATAGTAGTTATATTCTTGTATATAGGGGGCAGTATTATAGTAGTTATATTCTTGTACATAGGGAGCAGTATTATAGTAGTTATATTCTTGTACATAGGAGCAGTATTATAGTAGTTATATTCTTGTACATAGGGAGCAGTATTATAGTAGTTATATTCTTGTATATAGGGGCAGTATTATAGTAGTTATATTCTTGTACATAGGGAGCAGTATTATAGTAGTTATATTCTTGTATATAGGAGCAGTATTATAGTAGTTATATTCTTGTACATAGGGAGCAGTATTATAGTAGTTATATTCTTGTACATAGGGAGCAGTATTATAGTAGTTATATTCTTGTATATATGGGCAGTATTATAGTAGTTATATTCTTGTACATAGGAGCAGTATTATAGTAGTTATATTCTTGTACATAGGGGGCAGTATTATAGTAGTTATATTCTTGTACATAGGGGCAGTATTATAGTAGTTATATTCTTGTACATAGGGAGCAGTATTATAGTAGTTATATTCTTGTACATAGGGGGCAGTATTATAGTAGTTATATTCTTGTACATAGGAGCAGTATTAAAGTAGTTATATTCTTGTACATAGGGGGCAGTATTATAGTAGTTATATTCTTGTACATAGGAGCAGTATTAAAGTAGTTATATTCTTGTACATAGGGGGCAGTATTATAGTAGTTATATTCTTGTACATAGGAGCAGTATTAAAGTAGTTATATTCTTGTACATAGGAGGCAGTATTATAGTAGTTATATTCTTGTACATAGGAGCAGTATTAAAGTAGTTATATTCTTGTACAAAGGAGCAGTATTAAAGTAGTTATATTCTTGTACATAGGGGGCAGTATTATAGTAGTTATATTCTTGTACATAGGGGGCAGTATTATAGTAGTTATTTTCTTGTACATAGGGGGCAGTATTATAGTAGTTATATTCTTGTACATAGGAGCAGTATTAAAGTAGTTATATTCTTGTACATAGGGGGCAGTATTATAGTAGTTATATTCTTGTACATAGGAGCAGTATTAAAGTAGTTATATTCTTGTACATAGGGGGCAGTATTATAGTAGTTATATTCTTGTACATAGGGGGCAGTATTATAGTAGTTATATTCCTGCACATAGGAGCAGTATTATAGTAGTTATATTCTTGTACATAGGGGGCAGTATTATAGTAGTTATATTCTTATACATAGAGGGCAGTATTATAGTAGTTATATTCTTGTACATAGGGGGCAGTATTATAGTAGTTATATTCTTGTACATAGGGGGCAGTATTATAGTAGTTATATTCTTGTACATAGGGGCAGTATTATAGTAGTTATATTCTTGTACATAGGAGTAGTATTATAGTAGTTATATTCTTGTACATAGGGGCAGTATTATAGTAGTTATATTCTTGTACATAGGAGTAGTATTATAGTAGTTAAATTCTTGTACATAGGGGCAGTATTATAGTAGTTATATTCTTGTACATAGGGGCAGTATTATAGTAGTTATATTCTTGTACATAGGGGGCAGTATTATAGTAGCTATATTCTTGTACATAGTGGGCAGTACTATATTAGTTATATTCTTGTACATAGCGGGCAGTATTATATTAGTTATATTCTTGTACATAAGGGGCAGTATTATATTAGTTATATTCTTGTACATAGGGTGCAGTATTATAGTAGTTATATTCCTGCACATAGGAGCAGAATTATAGTAGTTATATTCTTGTACATAGGGGGCAGTATTATAGTAGTTATATTCTTGTACATAGGAGCAGCATTATAGTAGTAATATTCTTGTACATAGGGGCAGTAGTATAGTAGTTATATTCTTGTACATAGGGGCAGTATTATAGTAGTTATATTCTTGTACATAGGAGCAGTATTATAGTAATTATATTCTTGTACATAGGGGCAGTATTATAGTAGTTATATTCTTGTACATAGGAGTAGTATTATAGTAGTTAAATTCTTGTACACAGGGGCAGTATTATAGTAGTTATATTCTTGTACATAGGGGCAGTATTATAGTAGTTATATTCTTGTACATAGGGGCAGTATTATAGTAGTTATATTCTTGTACATAGGGGGCAGTATTATAGCAATTATATTCTTGTACATAGGGGCAGTATTATAGTAGTTATATTCTTGTACATAGGAGTAGTATTATAGTAGTTAAATTCTTGTACACAGGGGCAGTATTATAGTAGTTATATTCTTGTACATAGGGGCAGTATTATAGTAGTTATATTCTTGTATATAGGGGGCAGTATTATATTAGTTATATTCTTGTACATAGGGGGCAGTATTATATTAGTTATATTCTTGTACATAGGAGCAGTATTATAGTAGTTATATTCTTTTACATAGGGGGCAGTATTATAGTAGTTATATTCCTGCACATAGGAGCAGTATTATAGTAGTTATATTCTTTTACATAGGGGGCAGTATTATAGTAGTTATATTCTTGTACATAGGAGCAGCATTATAGTAGTAATATTCTTGTACATATGGGCAGTAGTATAGTAGTTATATTCTTGTATAAAGGGGCAGTATTATAGTAGTTATATTCTTGTACATAGGGGCAGTATTATAGTAGTTATATTCTTGTACATAGGGGCAGTATTATAGTAGTTATATTCTTGTACATAGGAGTAGTATTATAGTAGTTAAATTCTTGTACATAGGGGCAGTATTATAGTAGTTATATTCTTGTACATAGGGGCAGTATTATAGTAGTTATATTCTTGTACATAGGGAGCAGTATTATAGTAGCTATATTCTTGTACATAGGGGGCAGTATTATAGTAGTTATATTCTTGTACATAGGGGGCAGTATTATATTAGTTATATTCTTGTACATAGGGGGCAGTATTATATTAGTTATATTCTTGTACATAGGAGCAGTATTATAGCAGTTATATTCTTGTACATAGGGGGCAGTATTATATTAGTTATATTCTTGTACATAGGGGGCAGTATTATAGTAGTTATATTCCTGCACATAGGAGCAGTATTATAGTAGTTATATTCTTGTACATAGGGGGCAGTATTATAGTAGTTATATTCTTGTACATAGGAGCAGCATTATAGTAGTAATATTCTTGTACATAGGGGCAGTAGTATAGTAGTTATATTCCTGTAAATAGGGGCAGTATTATAGTAGTTATATTCTTGTACATAGGTGCAGTATTATAGTAGTTATATTCTTGTACATAGGAGTAGTATTATAGTAGTAATATTCTTGTACATAGGGGCAGTAGTATAGTAGTTATATTCTTGTACATAGGGGGCAGTATTATATTAGTTATATTCTTGTACATAGGGGGTAGTATTATATTAGTTATATTCTTGTACATAGGAGCAGTATTATAGCAGTTATATTCTTGTACATAGGGGGCAGTATTATATTAGTTATATTCTTGTACATAGGGGGCAGTATTATAGTAGTTATATTCCTGCACATAGGATCAGTATTATAGTAGTTATATTCCTGCACATAGGAGCAGCATTATAGTAGTAATATTCTTGTACATAGGGGCAGTAGTATAGTAGTTATATTCTTGTACATAGGGGGCAGTATTATAGTAGTTATATTCTTGTACATAGGGGCAGTATTATAGTAGTTATATTCTTGTACATAGGGGCAGTATTATAGTAGTTATATTCTTGTACATAGGGAGCAGTATTATAGTAGCTATATTCTTGTACATAGGGGGCAGTATTATAGCAGTGATATTTTTGTACATAGGGGCAGTATTATAGTAGTTATATTCTTGTACATAGGGAGCAGTATTATAGTAGTTATATTCTTGTACATAGGAGCAGTATTATAGTAGTTATATTCTTGTATAAAGGAGCAGTATTATAGTAGTTATATTCTTGTACATAGGGGGCAGTATTATAGTAGTTATATTCTTGTACATAGGGGGCAGTATTATAGTAGTTATATTCTTGTACATAGGAGCAGTATTATAGTAGTTATATTCTTGTACATAGGGGGCAGTATTATAGTAGTTAGTTATATTCTTGTACATAGGGGGCAGTAGTATAGTAGTTATATTCTTGTACATAGGGGCAGTATTATAGTAGTTATATTCTTGTACATAGGGAGCAGTATTATAGTAGCTATATTCTTGTACATAGGGGGCAGTATTATAGTAGTTATATTCTTGTACATAGGGGGCAGTATTATAGTAGTTATATTATTGTACATAGGGGCAGTATTATAGTAGTTATATTCTTGTACATAGGAGATGTATTATAGTAGTTATATTCTTGTACATAGGGGCAGTATTATTGTAGTTATATTCTTGTACATAGGGGGCAGTATTATAGTAGTTATATTCTTGTACATAGGAGCAGTATTATAGTAGTTATATTCTTGTACATAGGGGCAGTATTATAGTAGTTATATTATTGTATATAGGGGCAGTATTATAGTAGTTATATTCTTGTACATAGGGGCAGTATTATAGTAGTTATATTCTTGCACATAGGGGCAGTATTATAGTAGTTATATTCTTGTACATAGGGAGCAGTATTATAGTAGTTATATTCTTGTACATAGGGGCAGTATTATAGTAGTTATATTCTTGCACATAGGGGCAGTATTATAGTAGTTATATTCTTGTACATAGGGGGCAGTATTATAGTAGTTATATTCTTGTTCATAGGGAGCAGTATTATTGTAGTTATATTCTTGTACATAGGGGCAGTATTATAGTAGTTATATTCTTGTACATAGAGGGCAGTATTATTGTAGTTATATTCTTGTACATAGGAACAGTATTATAGTAGTTATATTCTTGTACATAGGAACAGTATTACAGTAGTTATATTCTTGTACATAGGAACAGTATTATAGTAGTTATATTCTTGTACATAGGGGGCAGTATTATTGTAGTTATATTCTTGTACGTAGGGAGCAGTATTATCGTAGTTATATTCTTGTACATAGGGGTCAGTATTATAGTAGTTATATTCTTGTACATAGGAACAGTATTATAGTAGTTATATACTTGTACATAGGGGGCAGTATTATAGTAGTTATATTCTTGTACATAGGAACAGTATTATAGTAGTTATATTCTTGTACATAGGGGGCAGTATTATTGTAGTTATATTCTTGTACATAGGGGCAGTATTATAGTAGTTATATTCTTGTACATAGAGGGCAGTATTATTGTAGTTATATTCTTGTACCTAGGAACAGTATTACAGCAGTTATATTCTTGTACATAGGGGGCAGTATTATTGTAGTTATATTCTTGTACATAGGGAGCAGTATTATTATAGTTATATTCTTGTACATAGGGGGCAGTATTATTATAGTTATATTCTTGTACATAGGGAGCAGTATTATTATAGTTATATTCTTGTACATAGGGAGCAGTATTATTATAGTTATATTCTTGTACATAGGGAGCAGTATTATTATAGTTATATTCTTGTACCATACAGACCAAAAGTTTGGACACACCTTCTCATTTAAAGATTTTTCTGTATTTTCATGACCATGAAAATTGTACATTCACACTGAAGGCATCAAAACTATGAATTACCACATGTGGAATTATATACTTAACAAAAAAGTGTGAAACAACTGAAAATATGTCTTAGATTCTAGGTTCTTAAAAGTAGCCACCTTTTGCTTTGATGACTGCTTTGCACACTCTTGGCATTCTCTTGATGAGCTTCAAGAGGTAGTCACCGGAAATGGTCTTCCAACAATCTTGAAGGAGTTCCCAGAGATGCTTAGCACTTGTTGGCCCTTTTGCCTTCACTCTGCGGTCCAGCTCTGCCTTCAATTTTGAATAAATCCTCAACAGTGTCACCAGCAAAGCCCCCCCACACCATCACACCTCCTCCTCCATGCTTCACGGTGGGAACCAGGCATGTAGAGTCCATCCGTTCACCTTTTCTGCGTCGCACAAAGACACGGTGGTTGGAACCAAAGATCTCAAATTTGGACTCCTCAGACCAAAGCACAGATTTCCACTGGTCTAATGTCCATTCCTTGTGTTCTTTAGCCCAAACAAGTCTCTTCAGCTTGTTGCCTGTCCTTAGCAGTGGTTTCCTGGCAGCTATTTTACCATGAAGGCCTGCTGCACAAAGTCTCCTCTTAACAGTTGTTGTAGAGATGTGTCTGCTGCTAGAACTCTGTGTGGCATTGACCTGGTCTCTAATCTGAGCTGCTGTTAACCTGCGATTTCTGAGGCTGGTGACTCGGATAAACTTATCCTCAGAAGCAGAGGTGACTCTTGGTCTTCCTTTCCTGGGGCGGTCCTCATGTGAGCCAGTTTCTTTGTAGCACTTGATGGTTTTTGCAACTGCACTTGGGGACACATTCAAAGTTTTCCCAATTTTTCGGACTGACTGAACTTCATTTCTTAAAGTAATGATGGCCACTCGTTTTTTTTTACTTAGCTGCTTTTTTCTTGCCATAATACAAATTCTAACAGTCTATTCAGTAGGACTATCAGCTGTGTATCCACCAGACTTCTGCACAACACAACTGATGGTCCCAACCCCATTTATAAGGCAAGAAATCCCACTTATTAAACCTGACAGGGCACACCTGTGAAGTGAAAACCATTTCCGGTGACTACCTCTTGAATCTCATCAAGAGAATGCCAAGAGTGTGCAAAGCAGTCATCAAAGCAAAAGGTGGCTACTGTGAAGAACCTAGAATATAAGACATATTTTCAGCTGTTTCACACTTTTTTGTTAAGTATATAATTCCACATGTGGTAATTCATAGTTTTGATGCCTTCAGTGTGAATGTACAATTTTCAAAGTCATGAAAATACAGAAAAATCTTTAAATAAGAAGCTGTGTCCAAACTTTTGGTCTGTACTGTACATAGGGGGTAGTAAAATATTGCACTGGTTAATGCACAAGAATACTACAGTTAAGTTCAGAAATCTTTGGCCAGTGCCCTAATCTTTGTGATTTCAGCTCTGCAGGCCGCTACTTTGATATTTTGGATGTAAAATAAAACAACTGAGATACAATTGAAGTTGAGACTTTCAGGTTTAATTAAAGGGGTTGAATAAGTCTATCCTATGAAAGGTTTAGGAATTGCAGCCATTTTTCTAGAAAGACTGCTCCTTTCAGGAGATCAGAAGTAATTGGACAAATTCACTTTGCCATCAATAAAATGTTCATGTTTATTCCTTTGTAGAGAATCCTTTCCAGCAATGATGGCCTGAGGTCTGGAGGCCATGGATGTCACTATCACTGGTTTCCTTCTTCATGAGGCTTGGCCGCGTTTACTGCAGTGACTTCAGTTCTCGCTTGTTTGTGGATCTTTCTGCCTTATGTTTTATCTTCAGCCTATGAAATGCGGCTCGATGGCCTGAGATCTGGTGATGACTCGGCCACTGCAGAATATTCCACTTCTTTGCTTTCGCAGGATGTTTTGGGTCATTGTCCATCTGTCTTGTGAAGCGCCGTCCTATTAACCTTGCTGCATTTGGTTGAATCTGAGCAGAAAGTATCGTCCTGTACACACAGGATTCACCCGGCTGCTACTGTCTTCAGTCACATCATCAGTAAACACTAGTGACCCGCTGCCATTGGAAGCCATCAATGCCCCTGTGCTTTTAACTGTTTGTAGTACTCACCTCTCCCTGTTACCCGCAGCTCCGGTGTCTTCTGACTCTGTGACGTCTCAGGGCAGAGGGCGCGATGACGTCACTACAGTGCAGAGAGCCGTAAGACGCAGAAGAGACCACAGCAGCGGACAGCGAAAACTAGGAGAGGCGAGTATTTGATTATTTATTTTTTTATATATGGAGCATTATAAGGGGCCCATTATTCTGTATGGAGCATTATATGGGGCCCATTATTCTGTATGGAGCATCATATGGGGCTCATTATTTTGTATGGAGCAATATATGTGGCCCATTATTCAGTATGGAGCATAATATGGGGCCCATTATTCTGTATGGAGCATTATATGAGGTCCATTATTCTGTATGAAGCAATATATGGGGCCCATTATTCTGTATGGAGCATTATATGAGGTCCATTATTCTGTATGAAGCAATATATGGGGCCCATTATTCTGTATGGAACATTATATGAGGTCCATATTCTGTATGAAGCATTATATGGGACCCATTATTCTATATGGAGCATTATATGGGGTCCATTATTTTGTATGAAGCATTATATGGGGCCCATTATTCTGTATGAAGCAATATATGGGGCCCATTATTCTGTATGGAGCATTATATGGGGCCCATTATTCTGTATGGAGCATTATATGGGGCCCATTATTCTGCATGGAGCATTATGTGGGGCCCATTCTGTATGGAGCATTATATAGGGCCCATTCTGTATGGAACATTATATGGGGTCCATTATTCTGTATTGAGCATTATATGGGGCCCATTATTCTGTATGCAGCAATATATCGGGCCCATTATTCTGTATGGAGCATTATATGGGGCCCACGATACTGTATGGAGCATTATATGGGGCCCATTATTCTGTATGGAGCATTATATGGGGTCCATTATTCTGTATGGAGCATTATATGTGGGGCTCATACTGTATGGAGCATTATATATGGCCCATTATTCTGTATGGAGCACTATATGGGACGCATTATTCTGTAAGGAGCATTATATCGGGTCCAATATTCTGTATGGAGCATTATATGAGGCCCATTAATCTGTATGGAGCATTATATGGGGCCCTTTATTCTGTATGGAGCATTATATGAGGTCCATTATTCTGTATGAAGCAATATATGGGGCCCATTATTCTGTATGGAGCATTATATGAGGTCCATTATTCTGTATGAAGCAATATATGGGGCCCATTATTCTGTATGGAACATTATATGAGGTCCATATTCTGTATGAAGCATTATATGGGACCCATTATTCTATATGGAGCATTATATGGGGTCCATTATTTTGTATGAAGCATTATATGGGGCCCATTATTCTGTATGAAGCAATATATGGGGCCCATTATTCTGTATGGAGCATTATATGGGGCCCATTATTCTGTATGGAGCATTATATGGGGCCCATTATTCTGCATGGAGCATTATGTGGGGCCCATTCTGTATGGAGCATTATATAGGGCCCATTCTGTATGGAACATTATATGGGGTCCATTATTCTGTATTGAGCATTATATGGGGCCCATTATTCTGTATGCAGCAATATATCGGGCCCATTATTCTGTATGGAGCATTATATGGGGCCCACGATACTGTATGGAGCATTATATGGGGCCCATTATTCTGTATGGAGCATTATATGGGGTCCATTATTCTGTATGGAGCATTATATGTGGGGCTCATACTGTATGGAGCATTATATATGGCCCATTATTCTGTATGGAGCACTATATGGGACGCATTATTCTGTATGGAGCATTATATCGGGTCCAATATTCTGTATGGAGCATTATATGAGGCCCATTAATCTGTATGGAGCATTATATGGGGCCCTTTATTCTGTATGGAACATTATATGGGGTCCATTATTCTGATGGAGCATTATATGGGGTCCATTATACTGTATGGAACATTATATGCGGCCCATAATCGGTATGGAGCATTATATGGTGCCCATTATTCTGTATGGAGCATTTCATGGGGTCCATTATTCTATACAGAGCATTATATAGGGCCCATTGTTCTGTATGGAGCATTTCATGGGGTCCATTATTCTGTATTGAGCATTATATGGGGCCCATACTGTATGGAGCATTATATGGGACCCATTATTCTGCATAGAGCATTAGATGGGACCCATTATTCTGTATGGAGCATTATATGGGGTCCATAATAATGTATGGAGCATTATATGGGGCCTATTATACTGTATGGAGCATTATATGTGGCCTATTATTCTGTATGGCGCATTATATGGGGTCCAATATTCTGTATGGAGCATTATATGGGGTGCATTATTCTGTATAGAGCATTATATAGAGCCCATTCTGTATGGAGCATTATATAGGGCCCATTCTGTATGGAACATTATATGGGGTCCATTATTCTGTATTGAGCATTATATGGGGCACATTATTCTGTATGCAGCAATATATCGGGCCCATTATTCTGTATGGAGCATTATATGGGGCCCACGATACTGTATGGAGCATTATATGGGGCCCATTATTCTGTATGGAGCATTATATGGGGTCCTTTATACTGCTTGGAGCATTATATGGGGTCCATTATTCTGTATGGAGCAATATATGGGGCCTATTCTGTGTGGATCATTAGATGGGGCCCATTATTCTGTATGGAGCATTTCATGGGGTCCATTATTCTGTATGGAGCATTATATGGGGCCCATACTGTATGGAGAATTATATGGGACCCATTATTCTGTATAGAGCATTATATGGGACCCATTATTCTGTATGGAGCATTATATAGGGTCCATAGTTCTGTATGGAGCATTATATGCGGCCCATTATACTGTATGGAGCATTATATGTGGCCTATTATTTTGTATGCGTATTATATGGGGTCCAATATTCTGTATGGACCATTATATGGGGTGAATTATTCTGTATGGAGCATTATATGGAGCCCATTCTGTATGGAGCATTATATAGGGCCCATTCTGTATGGAGCATTATATGGGGTCCATTATTCTGCATTGAGCATTATATGGGGCCCATTATTCTGTATGCAGCAATATATGGGGCCCATTATTCTGTATGGAGCATTATATGGGGCCCACTATACTGTATGGAGCATTATATGGGGCCCATTATTCTGTATGGAGCATTATATGGGGTCCATTGTACTGTTTGGAGCATTATATGGGGTCCATTATTCTGTATGGAGCAATATATGGGGCCTATTCTGTGTGGATCATTATTTGGGGCCCATTATTCTGTATGGAGCATTATATGGGGCCCATTATTCTGTATGTAGCATTTCATGGAGCCCATTATTCTATAAGGAGCATTATATGGGGCCCATTATTCTGTATGGAGCATTATATGGTGCCCACTATACTGTATGGAGCATTATATAGGGCCCATTATTCTGTATGGAGCAATATATGTGGCCCATTATTCTGGTTGTAGCATTTTATAGAGCCCATTATTCTGTATGGAGAATTATATGGGGCCCATTGTAACATCCCTGGCGGCATGCTTGCATAGTGCACCACCTCCCACTATGCAAGACCGCAATCTTACCAGTCTGTCCAGTCTGCTATTCCTGCTCCAGTGCATGCTGTGTGCATGTCCCTTGACTGTCTGCTTAGGGCGGCGGCCCGGTTACTTCCTGATTCTTATAGCTGCTGTGGGCGCACCCCTAATGCGTCTTCAGCCTATTGCTGTGAGTCACTGGATATTTAAACCCCCTCCACCCAGTAGGAGGTGCCTGAGCAACTCTTACCTTCAGAGGGCTCCTTGCCTCTGATGTGCCAGGTCCCATCCCGTTCTGTCTCTTGCCTGTCCGCCAACCTGGGGGCTGTATTCCCAGGCCTGTCTGAACTATCTCCTAGCCTGTTTGTCCGCCTCTCTGGGGGCCGTATACCCAGACTCGCTCCTGTAACTTGTTGCAGTGTCAATTCCTGTCTGAACACTCTCCTAGCCTGTTTGTCCGCTTCTCTGGGGTCTGTATACCCAAGACTCACTCCTGTATCTTGTTGCAGTGTCAGTTCCTGTCTAAACACTCTCCTAGCCTGTTTGTCTCTGTGTCCGTACCTTCCCTTTTCCTGCAGTCTCTGAACCTGCAACTAACTCCTACTGGTTGTCTCTGTACTTCTGTTGTGAGTTTAGATTCTGTTGTGAGTTTAGAGTCCACTTGCTACTTCATTGCAAGTACCTTGTGTGTATCTGGTTCTGCTTTTCCCTTCCAGTCTGTTCAGTGTGAACAGAGCCCTGTCCTCTCTGCTCTCCCTTGCTCACCGCTCCGGCGGTTCCTGCCTGCTCTGCCTTGCTCACCGCTCCGGCGGTTCCTGCCTGCTCTGCCTTGCTCACTGCTCCGGCGGTTCCTGCCTGATCTGTCCTGCGCACCGCTCCGGAGGTTCCTGCCTGCTCTGTCTTGCTCACCGCTCCGGCGGTTCCTGCCTGCTCTGCCTTGCTCACCGCTCCGGCGGATCCTGCCTGCTCTGCCTTGCTCACCGCTCCGGTGGTTCCTGCCTGCTCTGCCTTGCTCACCGCTCCGGCGGTTCCTGCCTGCTCTGCCCTGCTCACCGCTCCGGCGGTTTCTGCCTGCTCTGCCTTGCTCACCGCTCCGGCGGTTCCTGCCTGCTCTGCCCTGCTCACCGCTCCGGCGGTTTCTCCCTGCTCTGCTTGCTCACCGCTCTGGCGGTACCGCTCTGCACTGCCTTGCCCACCGCTCCAGCGGTTCCTCTCTGCTCTGCTTGTCTACCGCATCTGTGGTTCTGTTCCTGAATCCCAGTCTGTACTGGACCCTATCCAGCCTGTGCTCCAACCTGCTAGTACCTCCCCGTCTGCACGCCAGCCGTTCTTGTTAGCACCCCCCCTGTCTGCATACCAGCCGTGCCTGCCAATACCCACCTGTCTGCATACCAACTGTGCCTGCTAATACCCACCTGTCTGTGTGCCAGCCTAACCTGCCTGTTCCTGTATTTCCCGGTGTGGGCCAACAGCCGTGTCCGGGATCTGACCTGGAGTAGCACCTGGTCCCTCTGCTCGGTTCCTCCCTGGTGCACGGCGTCGTTAGCCGTCGTGCGACCTTGGTCGGATCAGGTTGATACTTAGATACGCCCCTCCTCACACTCTCCGGTTCATAGCACAGTGGAATCACTAAATCACGCACACGCCAGTCAGCCCGGGCGTGTGCATAACAGTTTTCTCAGGCCATGGTTCCCGTTGAACCCCACGGCCTTTCGCTCTCAGAGACATTTTGAATCCTTGTCTGGCGAATATGTGCACCAAGAAAAAAAAATAATAATAATTTTTCTCAAGCTATGGCCCAGGCGATTTATGCACCAGCCCAAATGGATCTATCAGCACTCGTTCCTGCGGATCCACCAGGGTACTATGGGGATCCAAAACGAAGCCGTGCATTTGTGGAGCAATGCATGCTGCATTTCAAGTTCTGTGCTCACTATTTTCCTACCGATCGGGTTAAAGTGGGATTTATGATGTCCTACCTAGAGGGTGATGCCTTGGCATGGATCATCCCCCTATGGGAAGAAAGGGATCCTATCGTCTCTGACCTGCAGGCCTTCCTGGTGGCCTTTCTAATGGTCTTCAATGACCCTAATCCTGAAGCCTCTGCTAAAGCTTCCCTTCCCAATATCCCGGAACAGCCCCGATGGGTAATGTGTGTGGGTAGCTCACCAGTTCTCCCGCCTGAAGAGACTGCTGCTCACCCAGAATCCACACAGGATGACTACGCTCCGCAGAATACTTCTCTTCCCAACCTCAAGAGGCAGTCCAGACGTGCAAGGCGTAGAGGCAAACCATCACGCCAGGTTTTGTCCTCCCAAAGACCTCCTGTTCCCCAGCCTGTAAAAGCAGCTACCCGCACTGAATCCATGAAGGGTGACCATGTTCGTCAGGCGAAGCAAAGGCCGGAACTCAGTCACAAAATCGGATTGCGGTCCCGCTGCAGTTGTTTGGGACCCCCTGACGGTCTTTGACCAGAGAAGGTTGGAGAATCCCAAGACATTAGGCCTGTAGGAGAGGCTGCCCTTGGCCTTAGTGTTTCCTCTCCACAGATGACCATGACTGTCTCCGTGGCAAGTAAAAGCCTCGGATTAACCGGAAGTTTCGGGCTTAAAGCAAGCCTTGAAGAGTCGATGTCTGATTCCCGTCCGACAACTCCAGAAGCCGGTTTGGGCATTGTCAGCGGAAGGACGAGCCCTACTCAGAAACAGTCAAAATATGTCTGTACAAATTAAGCTCCAGATTGGAGCATTACACATGAAGAAGCTTACATTCCAGGTGATGACTGGCTTACCCACAAGTCGTCCAGAGCCAAGAGATCTAGTGCCCGCTCAGGTCTGGAGACCCTGTATGGTGTATCCTGGGGGACTGCTAAGGTACAAGGGGTGTCCAGTCCCCATATCTTCAGGACAGTCAGCAGTTTCTTCTTCTTCTTCACCAGATCTGCTAGTCGCTGACTCGCTGTGCGCTGAAGTCTCCGAAGGAATAGAAGCGGAGACAATGTCCCCACACAGTCTCGACGATTGTACCAATGATCTGGCTTCAGGTACCGTCCCGCCTCACAGACATGTCATCTCTGAAACCAGACTTAAGATGGTCCCAAAGCAAGGACCCTCCATCTCTAATAAATATGGCCTTACATCCATCAAGGCGGTGGATACCCCCAAGTCTCTGCACCCCTCCAACCAGGCGGAGGACCTCCAGTTGCCTCCTGAATCCTCCGGGGTGCTACCTGATAACAAATGGAGAGAGACTTCCCTACACCCTGTACCTGATACCTCGCCCACTTCATCCAGTGAGCTTGACAAAGTGGACTCTGAAGCAGTGATTACACCCGAGTCTCTGCATCCCTCCAACCAGGTGGAGGACCTCCAGTCGTCTCCTGAATTTCCCAGGGTGCTACCTGATAAACGGAGAGAGACTTTCCTACACCCGGTACCTGGTACGCCGCCCACTGCATCCAGGAAGCTTGGCAAAGTGAACGTCAAGGCGGTGGTTACCCCTGAATCTCTGCACCCCTCCAACCAGACAGAGGACCTCCAGCTGTCTCCTGAATCCACCAGGATGCTACCTGATAACAAATGGAGAGAGACTTTTCTGTGTGCTGTTCCCGGTACTTCACCCACTTCATCTGTTGCTCAGGATGGCTTGATGGGAGGAAGCATCCTAGTTACCAAGATGATGAGACCAGTTTCGTTTCCTCTAATGGACAGAAGAGGTAATCCTCTTGAAGAGAAGGATTGGCCTCCAAATTCTCTACAGATGACTCTTGCAGGCTTGAAGAAGAGGGGGCGTAAGGGGGGGGGGGTACTGTAACATCCCTGGCAGTGTGCTTGCATAGTGCCCCATCTCCCACTATGCAAGACCGCAATCTTACCAGTCTGTCCAGTCTATTCCTCCTCCAGTGCATGCTGTGTGCATGTCCCTTGACTGTCTGCTTAGGGCGGCGGCCCGGTTACTTCCTGATTCTTATAGCTGGTGTGGGCGCACCCCTAATGCGTCTCCAGCCTATTGCTGTGAATCACTGGATATTTAAATCCCCTCCACCCAGTAGGAGGTGTCTGAGCAACTCTTACCTTCAGAGGGCTCCTTGCCTCTGATGTGCCAGGTCCCGTCATGTTCTGTCTCTTGCCTGTCCGCCAACCTGGGGGCTGTATTCCCAGGCCTGTCTGAACTATCTCCTAGCCTGTTTGTCCGCCTCTCTGGGGGCCGTATACCCAGACTCGCTTCTGTATCTTGTTGCAGTGTCAGTTCCTGTCTGAACACTCTCCTAGCCTGTTTGTCCGCCTCTCTGGGGGCTGTATACCCAGACTCGCTCCTGTATCTTGTTGCAGTGTCAGTTCCTGTCTAAACACTCTCCTAGCCTGTTTGTCTCTGTGTCCGTACCTTCCCTTTTCCTGCAGTCTCTGAACCTGCACCTAACTCCCACTCGTTGTCTCTGTACTTCTGTTGTGAGTTTAGATTCTGTTGTGAGTTTAGAGTCCACTCGCTACTTCATTGCAAGTACCTTGTGTGTATCTGATTCTGCTTTTCCCTTCCAGTCTGTTCAGTGTGAACAGAGCCCTGTCCTCTCTGCTCTGCCTTGCTCACCACTCCGGCGGTTTCTGCCTGCTCTGCCTTGCTCACCGCTCCGGCGGTTCTTGCCTGCTCTGCCTTGCTCACTGCTCCGGCGGTTCCTGCCTGCTCTGTCTTGCTCACCGCTCCGGCGGTTCTTGCCTGCTCTGTCTTGCTCACCGCTCCGGCGGTTCTTGCCTGCTCTGCCTTGCTCACCGCTCCGGCGGTTCCTGCCTGCTCTGCCTTGCTCACCGCTCCGGAGGTTCCTGCCTGCTTTGCCTTGCTCACCGCTCCGGCGGTTCCTGCCTGCTCTGCCCTGCTCACCGCTCCGGCGGTACCTCTCTGCTCTGCCTTGCCCACCGCTCCAGCGGTTCCTCTCTGCTCTGCTTGTCTACCGCATCTGTGGTTCTGTTCCTGAATCCCAGTCTGTACTGGACCCTATCCAGCCTGTGCTCCAACCTGCTAGTACCTCCCCGTCTGCACGCCAGCTGTACTTGTCAGCACCCCACTGTCTGCATACCAGCCGTGCCTGCCAGTATCCTCCTGTCTGCACTCCAGCCGTGCCTGCCAATACCCTCCTGTCTGAATACCAACTGTGCCTGCCAATACCCACCTGTCTGTGTGCCAGCCTAACCTGCCTGTTCCTGTATTTCCCGGTCTGGGTCAGCAGCCGTGTCCGGGGTCTGACCTGGAGTAGCACCTGGTCCCTCTGCTCGGTTCCTCCCTGGTGCACGGCGTCGTCCGCCATCGTGCAACCTTGGTCGGATCGGGTTGATACTTAGTTACGCCCCTCCAGGCACTCTCCGGTTCATGGCACAGTGGAATCACTATATCACGCACACGCCAGCCAGCGCAGGTGTGTGCATAACACCCATTATTCTATAATATGGAGTCCAATATTCTGTATGGAGCATTATATGGGGTCCATTATTCTGTATGGAGCATTATATGTGGGGCTTATACTGTATGGAGCATTATATAGGGCCCATTATTCTGTATGGAGCATTATATGGGGTCCTTTATTCTGTATGGAGCATTATATGGGGCCCATTATTCTGTATGGAGCATTATATGGGGTCCATTATTCTGTATGGAGCATTATATGGGGTCCATTATTCTGATGGAACATTATATGAGGTCCACTATACTGTATGGAGCATTATATGGGGCCCATTATTCTGTATGGAGCATTTTATGGGGTCCATTATTCTGTACGGAGCATTATATGGGGCCCATTATTCTGTATGGAGCATTTCATGTGGTCCATTATTCTGTATGGAGCATTATATGGGGCCCATATTGTATGGAGCATTATATGGGACCCATTATTCTGTATAGAGCATTATATGGGACCCATTATTCTGTATGGAGCATTTTATGGGGTCCATTATTCTGTACGGAGCATTTTATGGGGCCCATTATTCTGCATGGAGCATTTCATGGGGTCCATTATTCTGTATGGAGCATTATATGGGGCCCATACTGTATGGAGCATTATATGGGACCCATTATTCTGTATAGAGCATTATATGGGACCCATTATTCTGTATGGAGCATTTTATGTGGCCCATTATTCTGTATGGAGCATTTCATGGGGTCCATTATTCTGTATGGAGCATTATATGGGGCCCATACTGTATGGAGCATTATATGGGACCCATTATTTTGTATAGAGCATAATATGGGACCCATTACTCTGTATGGAGCATTATATGGGGTCCATAATTCTGTATGGAGCATTATATGGGGCCCATTATACTGTGTGGAGCATTATATGTGGCCTATTATTCTGTATGGGCGCATTATATAGGGTCCAATATTCTGTATGGAGCATTATATGGGGTGCATTATTCTGTATGCAGCATTATATGGAGCCCATTCTGTATGAAGCAATATATGGGGCCCATTATTCTGTATGGAGTATTATATGGGGCCCATTATTCTGTATGGAGCATTATATGGGGTCCATTATTCTGTATGGAGCATTATATGGGGCCCATTATTCTGTATGGAGCATTATATGAGGCCCATTATTCTGTATGGAGCATTATATGGGGCCCATTATACTGGAGCATTATATGGGGCCCATTATTCTGTATGGAGCATTATATGGGGTCCATTATTCTGTATGGAGCATTATATGTGGGGCTCATACTGTATGGAGCATTATATGGGGCCCATTATTCTGTATTGAGCATTATATGGGGCGCATTATTCTGTATGCAGCAATATATGGGGCCCATTATTCTGTATGGAACATTATATGGGGCCCACTATACTGTATGGAGCATTATATGGGGCACATTACTCTGTATGGAGCATTATATCGGGTCCATTATACTGTTTGGAGCATTATATGGGGTCCATTATTCTGTATGGAGCATTATATTGGGCCCATTATTCTGTTGGGTTCATTATATGTCATCTATTATACTGTATGGAGCATTATATGAGGTCCATTATGCTGTATGGAGCAATATATGTGGTCCATTATTCTGTATGTAGCATTTTATGGAGCCCATTATTCTGTATGAAGCATTATATGGGGCCCATTATTCTGTATGGAGGAATATATGTGGCCCATTATTCTGTATGTAGCATTTTATGGAGCCCATTATTCTGTATGGAGCATTATATGGGGTCAATTATTCTGTATGTAGCATTTTATGGAGCCCATTATTCTGTATGGAGCATTATATGGGGCCCTTTATTCTGTATGGAGCATTATATGGGGTCCATTATGCTGATGGAGCATTATATGGGGTCCATTATTCTGTATGGAGCATTATATGTGAGGCTCATACTGTATGGAGCAATATTTATGGGGTCCATTATTCTGTATTGAGCATTATATGGAGCCCATTATTCTGTATGCAGCAATATATGGGCCCCATTATTCTGTATGGAGCATTATATGGGGCCCACTATACTGTATGGAGCATTATATGGGGCCCATTACTCTGTATGGAGCATTATATGGGGTCCATTATACTGTTTAGAGCATTATATGTGGTCCATTATTCTGTATGGAGCATTATATGTCATCTATTATACTGTATGGAGCATTATATGAGGTCCATTATTCTGCATGGAGCAATATATGTGGTCCATTATTCTGTATGTAGCATTTTATGGAGCCCATTATTCTGTATGAAGCATTATATGGGGCACATTATTCTGTATGGAGCATTATATGGGGTCAATTATACTGTACATAGCATTTTATGGAACCCATTATTCTGTATGGAGCATTATATGGGATCAATTATTCTGTATGTAGCATTTTATGGAGCCCTTTATTCTGTATGGAGCATTATATGGGGTCCATTATTCTGATGGAACATTATATGAGGTCCACTATACTGTACGGAGCATTATATGGGGCCCATTATTCTGTATGGAGCATTTTATGGGGTCTATTATTCTGTACGGAGCATTATATGGGGCCCATTATTCTGTATGGAGCATTTCATGTGGCCCATTATTCTGTATGGAGCATTATATGGGGCCCATACTGTATGGAGCAGTATATGGGACCCATTATTCTGTATAGAGCATTATATGGGACCCATTATTCTGTATGGAGCATTTTATGGGGTCCATTATTCTGTACGGAGCATTATATGGGGCCCATTATTCTGTATGGAGCATTTCATGGGGTCCATTATTCTGTATGGAGCATTATATGGGGCCCATACTGTATGGAGCATTATATGGGACCCATTATTCTGTATAGAGCATTATATGGGACCCATTATTCTGTATGGAGCATTTTATGGGGTCCATTATTCTGTACGGAGCATTATATGTGGCCCATTATTCTGTATGGAGCATTTCATGGGGTCCATTATTCTGTATGGAGCATTATATGGGGCCCATACTGTATGGAGCATTATATGGGACCCATTATTCTGTATAGAGCATAATATGGGACCCATTATTCTGTATGGAGCATTATATGGGGTCCATAATTCTGTATGGAGCATTATATGGGGCCCATTATACTGTATGGGCGCATTATATAGGGTCCAATATTCTGTATGGAGCATTATATGGGGTGCATTATTCTGTATGCAGCATTATATGGAGCCCATTCTGTATGAAGCAATATATGGGGCCCATTATTCTGTATGGAGTATTATATGGGGCCCATTATTCTGTATGGAGCATTATATGGAGTCCATTATTCTGTATGGAGCATTATATGCGGTTCATTATTCTGTATGGAGCATTATATGGGGCCCATTATTCTGTATGGAGCATTATATGGGGCCCATTATACTGGAGCATTATATGGGGCCCATTATTCTGTATGGAGCATTATATGGGGTCCATTATTCTGTATGGAGCATTATATGTGGGGCTCATACTGTATGGAGCATTATATGGGGCACATTACTCTGTATGGAGCATTATATCGGGTCCATTATACTGTTTGGAGCATTATATGGGGTCCATTATTCTGTATGGAGCATTATATTGGGCCCATTATTCTGTTGGGTTCATTATATGTCATCTATTATACTGTATGGAGCATTATATGAGGTCCATTATTCTGTATGGAGCAATATATGTGGTCCATTATTCTGTATGTAGCATTTTATGGAGCCCATTATTCTGTATGAAGCATTATATGGGGCCCATTATTCTGTATGGAGGAATATATGGGGCCCATTATTCTGTATGTAGCATTTTATGGAGCCCATTATTCTGTATGGAGCATTATATGGGGTCAATTATTCTGCATGTAGCATTTTATGGAGCCCATTATTCTGTATGGAGCATTATATGGGGTCAATTATTCTGCATGTAGCATTTTATGGAGCCCATTATTCTGTATGGAGCATTATATGGGGCCCATTATTCTGTATGGAGGAATATATGTGGTCCATTATTCTGTATGTAGCATTTTATGGAGCCCATTATTCTGTATGAAGCATTATATGGGGCCCATTATTCTGTATGGAGGAATATATGGGGCCCATTATTCTGTATGTAGCATTTTATGGAGCCCATTATTCTGTATGGAGCATTATATGGGGTCAATTATTCTGCATGTAGCATTTTATGGAGCCCATTATTCTGTATGGAGCATTATATTGGGCCCTTTATTCTGTATGGAGCATTATATGGGGTCCATTATGCTGATGGAGCATTATATGGGGTCCATTATTCTGTATGGAGGATTATATGGGGTCCATTATTCTGTATGGAGCATTATATGTGGGGCTCATACTGTACGGAGCAATATTTATGGGGTCCATTATTCTGTATTGAGCATTATATGGAGCCCATTATTCTGTATGCAGCAATATATGGGGCCCATTATTCTGTATGGAGCATTATATGGGGCCCACTATACTGTATGGAGCATTATATGGGACCCATTACTCTGTATGGAGCATTATATGGGGTCCATTATACTGTTTAGAGCATTATATGTGGTCCATTATTCTGTATGGAGCATTATATGTCATCTATTATACTGTATGTAGCATTATATGAGGTCCATTATTCTGCATGGAGCAATATATGTGGTCCATTATTCTGTATGTAGCATTTTATGGAGCCCATTATTCTGTATGAAGCATTATATGGGGCACATTATTCTGTATGGAGCATTATATGGGGTCAATTATACTGTATATAGCATTTTATGGAGCCCATTATTCTGTATGGAGCATTATATGGGGTCAATTATTCTGTATGTAGCATTTTATGGAGCCCATTATTCTGTATGGAGCATTATATGGGGCCCATTATTCTGTATGTAGCATTTTATGGAGCCCATTATTCTGTATGGAGCATTATATGGGGCCCATTATTCTGTATGGAGCATTATATGCGGTCCAATATTCGGTATGGAGCATTATATGGAGCCCATTATTCTGTATGGAGCATTATATGGGATCAATTACTCTGTATGTAGCATTTTATGGAGCCCATTATTCTGCATGGAGCATTTTATGGGGCCCATTATTCTGTATGGAGCATTATGTGGGGTCCAATATTCTGTATGGAGCATTATATGGGGCACACCTGGGACCGGCCACTGACCTCGTGATGTCGGAAGATCAGGCCCCCTCTATGGTACCTTGCCTGAGCCGTCGGCTCCAGACGCTGTTGGAATTTCCATCAGAGATCTCCTTTTGGCCGCCCACTGCCCCGGACTTTTGGCCCATGCTGCCCCTAGCAAGCCACCGCAGCTGAACTTGGACGCACTCCACACTTCACTGGCTGACACTGAACTCCCTCTAACCAGGAAGTGCCCCCCTTCTTATCAACACTAGTGCCCCCCACTGGGCTACTCCTAACCGTAATCATTTCCTATCTACATGCTAACCTGTGCTATATCCTATGCTGTCCTAAGCTTATCCTTATGCTGTACTCACATTATGCTCTAACACCTTATATACTGTACATCACCACAATACATTATATCACATATTAGACACACGTTACCTTCACATATAAAACCGCACGAAGGTATTCACATAGTGCGTCTGTCGTCTTCAGGAGCAGAAACGGGATAACACAGTCCACATCCCTACATTCCTCCCCTATTTAAACACAGTTATCCTTGACCATTCTGGGACCTGGAAGACAGCACACAGCATGTAACAATCACAGAAAACATTTAAACTGTTAGTCTCCTCTCTTCTGGGGTATAGAGGGTCCATTGACCCCAAAATCAAAGAGCACAAGTTCCTGGGCCTATAGGCCAACGTAACAACCGCCCAACAGTCCTTGGGCGCATACCACATCCTTCTCCTGCCCGAGACTTTCAGTATGCTGTCCTCGCGATCAGAACTGCAGGACCAATGTCTATCCGAGTCCGAGTCCATGTTCCAGAAAACAATGGCCCTTAAGCCCACACCTTAACAGTTGACCGTTGCCCGATAGTCCATGGGCATAGTTCAGTTCCTTCATGGGTCTGCATGACCCTGACACCGCGTGTCTAAGTTCTTTGTACTCACAGGCCCGTTGGCCAACACAGTAACAGCTCCAGTAGTTCTGGAGCACAGTCCATACAGTCCCTCATCTGTCTTTTAGACAAGGGTGCAATTAACACAGTCCTAACCAGGCTTGATCCTTGGGTCGTCCTATTCCATTCCTCCCCTCCCCTTTTGTGAATAGCAGTCCATTTAAGCTGCTCAATGCATAGGGACAAAAAAGGGTTTCTGGTCTTTTATGCGTCCAGTCCCGCCTTTCAGCAGGGCTGTACGCAACGTGCGTAAAACAAACTTGGAGAAGGTGGGGGGGGGAGAAAAAACACAAAAACCAGTATCAGGGTTTTTTCGACACATTTAGGGCCTCCTGCCCTCAAAAAAATGAGGAACAGTTCCTTTTGGTGGCTTTCCTCAGGTGCAATGAACACAACTAAGCCTTACAGAGCGGAATCCTCTTTAGGTGTCGAATTTTCCTCTACGTCCTCAGTAGGCTGTGGGGACTACCTCCACCTGCTTCTCGATGCCCAGTTCCCAGGCGCCTGGGCTGCAAGTGACCCAGATTCGGGTACTGTCAGAACCCCCGACATATAGAAATGGGCTATGGCCCCCTGCATCACGTGTACTGTTGCATGCTCTCGTGTGGGAGTTGGGGACCCCCAAGGGCCATCCGATGACCCGAGGTGGTGGGCCCAACACGAGCTGCTTCGATGACTATCTCCCAGGCTCTTTCATTCCGCAGGAAAGGCTCATCCTGCTCTCTGTCTTCCCGGATAATGCCAATGGCGTGCCATCTCTGCTGACCATTCATTTTCATGAAGGTAACCCTGGTACAGGCCGCCAGTTTCTGCAGCCTTCGGGACAGGTGCTCGGTCTCGACTGCTCTCTGGTCAAAGAGGAAATTACGGCGGGTGATGAATTCCTCGACACACCAGTGCCTGCGCTGCAGGTCATAGGCAACGACTACCCCCCGGGAAGCCAGTTCACGGTACCTTGAGGCGAGCAGACCCACAAGCATGTCCCCAGCCCTGGTTCTGGCTCTTCTCCTCTTCGCTTCCGTACTAGTCTCATCCAGCTCTTCCATTCTTGGTCTTCAGGAACCCCGGTGGAGAAGTCTGCGGTCTGGATTTGGGCCTCAGTGGCTCCGTGAAGCCTGCCGATTCCAGACCACAGGCTCTTGCTCCCTCTCCCTCCTGGTCTCGCTTGACTCCACCATTGTTCACTACTGGTGTAGACTCTTCCAGCTTCTGGGGCCTGTCATGGTTCCACCCCGTTCTGGGTGGTGCTACTTCCGGCTCACTTGCCCGTTTTCTGGCAGTCTCCGCCCGTTCTCTTTTGACTGGCTTTTTCTTTCATCGTGCCCATTGGGGCCTGGCACTGCCCACCATGGGCCGGCCTCTCTGGACAAGTTTCTTCCTAGGCTGGATGGACTTTCGCGTGGTTTCTCTTCGAGTATACCCACGATGGACCGGTCTATCTAGCCATTTCATGCCACTCACTGCCATCTTGTCGTCGGTGTTCAGCGCCATCTTTGTTTTAGCTGAATCCTTCCCCGCATCTGTCTGGTTGCCTCTGGCACGTTACAGACAAGGGGTGTCCCAGTCCCAGTGTGCTGTAGGGTGTGGGTGCATCACACTCACTTATAGGCCGCAGAACTCCACTGCCTACAGGCTTCAGTCCGTCCTCAGGAGCCACCGCACACAATACATGGGACACCAGGTTCTTTGCAACAATCAAACTCTTACTAAACAGTCCAAGTTCGTCAAGTGGGCAGCGGTGGGATAGGGCACAGCAAAATGAACTTCCTTCCTCCTTAACACAACTCCTCTTCTTTTCTCCCACCCGTTCGTTCTGCACTACCTCAAGCCTGCTGACTCCATCAGCCCCAGGGATTCACTGTTCACTCCAGCAGTGCACCCGGGACCGGGCCACCTGCCCCTCATTAAACTCCATGTCCACCGACCTCGTGATGTCGGAAGATCAGACGCGCTCCTTGGTACCTGGCCCGAGCCCAAGGCTCCAGACGCTGTTGGAATGTCCACCAGGGATCTCTATTTGGTCGCCCACTGCCCTGAAGTTTGGCCCACGCTGCCCCTAGCACCGAACCTGAACTCTCCTCCACAGCTGACCCTGAACTCCATCTAACCAGGAAATGCCCTTATCAGCACTAGTGCCCACCCACTGGGCTAGTCCTAACCTTAACCATTTCCCATCTACATGCTAACCTGTGCTATATCCTATGCTGTCCTAAGCTTATCCTTATGCTGTACTCACATTATGCTCTAACACCTTATATACTGTACATCACCACAATACATTATATCACATTATATTAGACACATGTTCATGTTACGTTCACATATAAAACCGCACAACGGTATTCACAGTGCGTCTGTTGTCCTCGGGGGCAGGAATGGGGTAAGAGTCCACATCCCAACACCCGCGCCTCCGCCATGTGTTAGAGGATGTGTTGTGCAGAGGATGAGGAGCCATTCCAACGTTCTCCATACTTTCTTCTTGCCATCATCGGATTGATCTTAGTTTTACCTTTCCAGAACTGGGCGGCTTCTTTAGATATTTTTTTGGGCAAAGCCTTTCTATTTCTAAGGCTGATTAATGGTTTGCACCTTGTGGTGAACCACCTGTATTTGCTCTCATGAAGTCTTCTCTTTATGGTAGACTTAGATACTGAGACACTTACTTCCTGGAGAGTGTTCTTCACAACGCATGTTGTGGGTTCACAGCAACAGCTTCTAAATGCAAATGCCACACTTAAAATCAGCTCCAGACCTTTAACCTGCTTAATTGATGGATTAACAAGGGAAAAGACCATGCAGACCATTAAGGAGCTGTAATTCCTAAACCTTTCCTCCAAATTGGATGAGAATGCCCTCAAATTAAAGCTGAGAGTTGGCACTTTAAGCCCATATTCATTATAAAACCAGATCTTGAATTTGTTTTGGTAAACAGCGAAAAATGCCAAAACTTGTGACACCATCTGAATATTTCTGGACTTAACTGTATAATTTATATATAAATTTTCCTTGTCATTAGTTGTTTTTATAGGAGCTGCATTCTCTAACAGATATTACTGCGACAGGACAAGTGTTTCTAAAAAGTTCCCCCCAATATTCAGGTAAATTCTGCATTCCTCCAGCAGAGGGCAGTATAGATCTGTGGATCACGCAGGCAGAGCGATAAGTGCCGCAGAGCCGCGGAAACCCTGAGCCGAGCTGTCCAATGCTCATAGAAGTCGTCCTGACCCCCGTGTGATATTATTCACCGTTAATATTAAAATAAAAATCACTTCCATTAAGCCCCATTGAAAAATAAAAGAATAAAAAAGTAAAATAGCAGAATTTTCAGTGCTGTCCCTGACAGTCCCGTCTATCAGAAAAGAATGTGATAGAACCGGTAAAGTAAGTGCGGTAAAGGCCAGTAGAAAGAAAAACACTAAATAAAGATTCCTACCCAATTAAAAGGTTGTCAGAAAATCAACTATAGTTTGTCAAGTTTTAGCGTCACATTTTTCAATTTACGATATTTGTTTAAAAAAAAAATAAAATTTGTAAGTTTGCTATTTTCACACTGGTCACCGGGGGTTGTCAAGACTCAAACTTCCTTTCAGTAAGAGATTACAGCAGACTCATTATCATCACAGACAGGATTACATTAACAGGTAACACCTCTATGCACAGCTGATAATAGGATCCACCAATCACAAGGCAATGTCACAGCTCACCTTCTCCTGCCCGACTGCAGGATCACACTACACAAGGACTGCTTGTAACCAAGTAGACATCGCTTTGCACAGGAGCTGCATACAAATACAGTATATTTTTATCCATTGATTTCAGCAAATTGCTTCTCATTTTAGATTCCTCAGTGTCCACTGCTCTTCTGCTGCTAGGGACAGGGGTCTGTATGTAGGGGCTACACATTGGGGGCCCCCAGTGACCTGGAAGTGGCGATGGCAGCACTAACAATTACATTCTGTATTACCCAACAGCCATGAGCACAGGAACACCAGTATCATTTCTCCAGAGCTGCACTCACAATTCTGCTACTTCACACATAAAATCTACAAACATTTCTTGCAGATTCAGAGCTTGGAAAGAACGTGCTCTGGCGATTTCTATCCTGAAAAGTGACATCTCAAGATACATCTGTACAAACTCTAGAAAAACCTGACCCCCTACATGACACGAGGCCAGCGAGGGATGTAACTGTATGTACACAGTGACTGCACCAGCAGAGTAGTGAGTGCAGCTCTGGGGTATAATACAGGATGTAACTCAGGATCAGTAATGTAATGTATGTACACAGTGACTGCACCAGCAGAGTAGTGAGTGCAGCTCTGGAGTATAATGCAGGATGTAACTCAGGATCAGTAATGTAATGTATGTACACAGTGACTGCACCAGCAGAGTAGTGAGTGCAGCTCTGGAGTATAATACAGGATGTAACTCAGGATCAGTAATGTAATGTACACAGTGACTGCACCAGCAGAATAGTGAGTGCAGCTCTGGAGTATAATACAGGATGTAACTCAGGATCAGTAATGTACACAGTGACTGCACCAGCAGAATAGTGAGTGCAGCTCTGGAGTATAATACAGGAGGTAACTCAGGATCAGTAATGTAATGTACACAGTGACTGCACCAGCAGAATAGTGAGTGCAGCTCTGGAGTATAATACAGGATGTAACTCAGGATCAGTAATGATTTGACATCAAAGATCTGCCACAGCTCACATGCTGCTCCACCTGTGGGCAGGGATGCGCCCATGTTCCAGCCCCTCCAGCTTTGCCCCCTCCCCCACCCCCTGTTATCCACAACATAAACCACAGTTCAGATTGTGCAAACCAGGTTGAAGGTTTATTAATATCGGAGATTGTCTGGCCGGCGCTGCAGCGCCTCTCACAGGACGGGTTGTAATACTTATATTGCGGAGCAGTAACGGAATACAGTACGGTGGTGGCAGAGGGCGCTCAGTTCTCGTACACCCACTAGAGGGCGCTCAGTTCTCGTACACCCACTGGTAGGCACAGTTCTGGTAATCCACCAGCTCTTCTGGCTTAAACCACAAGGCAATTTCCTTCTTGGCACTCTCCACGGAGTCACTACCATGGATGATGTTCCTGCAGGAGAGAGGAGACAGTCAGCAGGGTGTTCCATACTTGTCCTTGCACCCCAGCCTAAACTAACTTCACACAAATGCAGCACAATAAACCACATTGTATAACCAGCAGCATTGTGGTTGCAGCTCTGGGTGTGACTGGAGTAGGACATTACATAAGAGCAGGGACAATGCGGCGCACTGGCTGTGCTCCACGGCGCGGTATTACTGTAATCTCTGCCCAGGATCCGCAGCTGACATTACAGCGGGTTAATCTGCAGCGACAGATCACATTGTACCGGGATTATCAGTCTCCGCTCATCCACCTCTGCGACCTCCGGGATTACAGTGACCCCCGATAAATCACTGCTGTATCAGCCTGGATTACAGGAGACACTGATCCAAGGGGAGGAATTGCCCTGTAAGCAATTGTCTTTATGCAACATTTACTTTATGATGTTCAGCACCACACAGGCTGTAAGGCAAAGGGAACCACCAGCCAGAACATGCAATACCTGCCCCAGTCTGTAGGGGGCACTGTGTATACAACCTGGGATGTGCTATTCTACAAATCCAGCTTAGTATTACCACAGTCTCCTCTTTCACGTGGGAAGGAATGATTACATTTTATGTGACATTTTTTAGTAGATCAAACTGTACAACTTTTAGATCTAAAAATATATTCAATTTGTTGGGCAAAATTTGTGAGTCTCCCCCCATGCACCATTCAGAATAACTAACATTAAAGACCAAAATAAAAATTTTTAGACTTTAGTCTGAAAACAATGGAAACCAGTGCAGGGAAATCTCACTGAGAGCAGAGCATGAGGCACAATATGGGCAGAGGGGAGAAGAAAGTCCCATTATACGTGACTGAGTACACGAGGCGGCCGCTCACCTGCCAACCTGGATGGCGAAGTCTCCCCTGATGGTGCCAGGCTTGGAGTCAGCAGGGTTGGTCTCTCCCAGCATGACACGGCCGGTCTTAACCACATTTAACCCTTCCCAGACCTGCAAAATAAGAGCAAGGATTACTGGAAACTTCTGGAGTTTTTCCTCCTTTATCCAGCAGTGACTCCGCGCAGGTGGAAAAAGAAAGACACCCAACAGCACAGAATTGTCTTCAGGGGTGTCCACAACACTGCTAGCCCTGCAGGGCAGGTGTATCAGGGTTGACATTTCCACCCTCCCCCACAAACTTTTCTGTGGATTCATTAATGACCATTCAGAATAGAGCAGACCCCACTAACCATGGTGACCACGGGTCCGGAGTGCATATAGTCCACCAGTCCGTTGTAGAAGGGGCGATCCTTCAGGTCGATGTAGTGCTGCTGCAGAAGCTCTTTGGAAGCCTAGAAGGAAAAATAAGCGCACGAGACTAGTGTGAGTATTCCGGTTATTCTGCCCCCAGGGATGGGAGTACATGGAATACAGAGGAGCCACAAAGGGTTAACGTGACTAATGCAAGGAGGAGAGTTCCTTCTGCAAACTCTGGAGCCACCCGCCAGCACCCAGGAAGCCCCAGAGCCACCGCCGCCTGCACCCAGGAAGCCCCGGAGCCACCAACCAGGACACGCCACAAGGTCACCGAGGCACCGCCACCACCTGCACCCAGGAAACCCCAGAGCCACCACCGCCTGCACCCAGGAAGCCCCGGAGCCACCAACCAGGACACGCCACAAGGTCACCGAGGCACCGCCACCACCTGCACCCAGGAAACCCCAGAGCCACCACCGCCTGCACCCAGGAAGCCCCGGAGCTACCGCCGCCTGCACCCGGAAGCCCCGGAGCCACCAACCAGGACACGCCACAAGGTCACAGAGGCACCGCCACCACCTGCACCCAGGAAACACCAGAGCCACCACCGCCTGCACCCAGGAAGCCCCGGAGCCACCAACCAGGACACGCCACAAGGTCACAGAGGCACCGGGGCAGATTAGGGCAGAGCCTGTACTCCAGGATTAGAAATAATGCAGATTAACACCAAGGGTCAGAAATCAAATTGGAGGGGGGGGCTGACATCCTCTGCAGCGGCCTCACCTGCCGCATCTTCAGGGACACCATCCGGAAGCCTTTCTGCTCGAAGCGCTTGATGATGTCGCCGACCAGGCCGCGCTGGACGCCATCAGGCTTGACGGCGATGAAGGTCTGCTCCTTGTTGCTGGCCGCCATCCTGAAAGGAAGAAGGAGTCAGAGTAAATAGTAAGAACAGCAGCAGACACCAGAGGACAACAGCAGCAGTGAGACTCACAACAGAGCACAAATACAGAGTGACTCCCAGCTGGAGAACTACAAGTCCCAGCAGCGCAGCCCTGAGATCAGGGCAGTCACAGAACACAATACACTAAGTGTATACAGCACAAAGGAAGGATATAGAGCTGTCCTAATCACAGACAACCCCACCCATCCGGCACAGCCGCGCTCCCGCCTCCCAGCACACATATCACTCACTTTCACCAGAGGAGAATGTACACGAAAGAAGAAAGAGCTTCCGTTCCGGCTTTATTTATACTAGCGGTGACGTCACCAGTTCCGGCTTCCTATTGGCAGATGAGTGGGCAGAACGACGGAACGAGCCGGCCGCGTGCGACGAGGAATCTGATTGGTCGGATAGAAGGATCGATGCTATTGGCCGTTATATTTAAATATGCGCATTGTGCAGTGCGCGGTGCATGTTCGTCCTGAGTGAGCTCCATAGTAACCAGAAGGGCTAAATAGAGCAGAGAGGTCACTGAGAGGCTGTGGGGGAGGGGGGCTAGGGTGGGAGCAGAGGTCAATTCAGAGCCTGTGTGGGGTCCAGGGTTGGAGCAGTGGTCACTCATAGCCTGTGGGGGGCCAGGGTGTGAGCAGTGGTCACCGAGAGCCTGTGGGGAGGCCAGGGTGGGAGCAGTGGTCACTGAGAACCTGCGGGGGGCCAGGGTGGGTTCCATGGTCACCAATGTGGAGCAAATAAAGGAGTGAATACAAGTCAATAATGTTCATTGCTAATTTTGGTGATTTCCTTGACTATTCATGGCTGCGCTGGCGCTACATGGCGTCTCACTAGCCCAATGCTAGGACACCATAATGACCGTCACTGTGACCTTGTTATGGCTGGCAGGTCACATGACACGCTGGGCCCACCAGGCCCCTCACCACTTTTCCTTCTTCGTCATAGCTATAACTTTATTTGGCTGAAGTTTTCATTGTTCCCACTTTATGAGTCTGTCCTACGATTATTTTCAGGAGTCCGCACCAAAATGTAGACACTTCCATAGTTCCCGTTGTTCTCCTGGGTCCAACAATGAGGTTTTCTGGATGAGACATCATAAAGGGTCTTGTCCGTCCCCCACTTCCTCGAGGTCTGGTGAGAGGACGACGGCTAAGTGTATGCAAGGAAAGACGGTGCGGGACATAATTCTAATTTATGTCATATTTTCCCTGAGAAACCTCCTAGTGGAGTGATATGACACCATATTTCCAAGCATACATGCACCATCCTGCACACCGATCACTATGAAATGTCCCTAATTCAGGCTGATATTACATTGCTGTGGTTTCCCCAAGACTGAAAGTACCGGCGCTCAAACCCACTGTGCCACTGGCCTGGCTCACCTAGGAGGGGCATAGCTAAGCGGCTACCTGGTGTTCACTGGATCTCATAACAGTGGAGTAAGGCTTCAGCTGCAAGTAGCCGCCAGGTACCACTTTTAGGCAGTCCCCGATACTGGCGCTTCTGACCCCAAGGTTCAGCCTCACAGACAAAGGCTGGTCTCGGAGTAACTGGCAGGAGAGGGTTCGGACTCTTTCCAGACTTCACAGGTTCTGGATTCTTAGGCAGAATGGATACTGACACGGAGTAACAGACAAGGCTGGATTCGGAACCTGTTCAGACAGGTGCGGCATCAGGGTTCAGGTACCTCCGGAGCAGGTTCAGGGTCCACAGGAGAGGCTTCAGGGTTCAGGTACCGCTGGAGCGGCTCTAGGTTTCAGGTACCTCCGGAGCAGGTTCAGGGTCCGCCGGAGCGGCTCCAGGTTTCAGGTACCTCCGGAGCAGGTTCAGGGTCCGCCGGAACGGCTTCGGGATTCGCTTCCGCTGTAGCGGCTTCAGGTACCGCCAGAGCGGCTTCGGGGTTCAGGTACTTCCGGAGCAGGTTCAAGATCCACCCGAACGACTTCGGGGTTCAGCTACCGCTGTAGCGGCTTCAGGGTAACGTACACACTATACAGGAACAGAATCAAGATAACAAACAACTTCAATGGATTAGAACATACACTTGCACACACAAGAATTGTAGGGAAACTACAGGGGTTGCTCAGGCACATCCCTATTGGGGAGGGTGCCTTTTATACAGGATGCCTCCCAGCCATTGGCTGGGTGCATTTTCAGTATTTTCTCTGCCCCTTTAAGAACAGAGGAGTGCATGCGCACTAGGCGTGCCTCCGGGAAGCCTGTGTAGCGTGCACAGGAAACAGGAAGGTCACCGCTTGGCCGGGGCGGTGAGTATGTTGGCGTCCCTGCATGGAGGGGAAAGGGGAACCATTCAGGGGCGCCAGCATTGGTGTTATACATGGAAGTTATTAGGTCCCCCAATCACAGATATATATATACGTAGATTATTATAGGTATGACATGGAAATATTGTACATCCATTGCAGTTTGATGTCCCTGGTTTGGACAAGACACGTCCAGTCTGCCTTAGCGGCCTTTATCTTTTCCCGCATATTTTAGCCTCCCTTTTCTGGTGAGAAAAATACACAGAGAACATTTTCTCTTCTCATCACTGTCGGATCCTTGTTAATTAAATTTTTTGCACACAGGAGATGTGGCCGGGTGTCCAATGATATCGGATTTATTCCCCTAATCCATAACTCCTCCATAACAAGACCTATACAACTTTCTGAATTCTTTATATGTTTTTCATTGTTTTTTTTTTTCTCCATTTTTTATTGGTCCTCGAAGGGAGTTTTAATTTGCAATCGCTTGTACGATACACTGCAGTTATGTAATATCGTAATGTAAAATCACCACACTCCTGTAATAGCAGGTGTACAAACATGGCGGATATGAGGGACTTCATTAACCCCCCCGGCTTCCATTACGATGCCATCGGCACTCTGTTTCCAGCCTCATAAATGCTGTTGTCGCAATTGACAGTGGCATCTAAAGGTTTGAACGGCTGAGGTCAGAGTCGGCTCTGACAGATAGACTCAGGTGCCGGCTGCACAGCACAGACGCCAGCCACGTAGTACGGCACCAGCACTGATCGATACCTGTTTTTTTTTGCCAAACTCGCCATACAGAGTTGGTAACAAGTGATAGGTGACGGCAAAGTCGAGTGCAACCTGCGACCAAACATCCAGCAGGTTCAGTCTCTAGATTTACTATCCTTATAACAAGAGAAGAAGCAGCCTAGGTGTTCTGGAGTAGAAGATCTTTGTGCTGAGGTTTCCACTATTCTCCACTCCATTGATGTAACAAGCCTGGAAAACATGCCCTTTAGGGACAAAACGGGGCTACCTAGCATTTCAGAAAGCTTTCGAGCATGATGTTGGTGGCCAAATTTTTATTTTTTTTTTATAGTAAAACCTCTTGAAGTTCATCTTTACTGAGAAAACTAAAGGAAGTCAACTTGTAATTTTACTTGGTCAGCAACAGATGTATCTGAGACGTTCCCAATCTGTTAGTGAAAGTACTTGATGGAGAAAGTCCACTCTCCTGGGTTCAGACTCTTCCGAAGATCATCCTGGACCTGTTGAATCCACGGCTCCTCAGTCTGGCAGACTTCACTCTGACCACTTCAGGATTGTCCTGTCTTCTCATCACCAGGCGAAACGTCTCGTGCTCCTTGTCTTGTTGATGTAAAATACGTAACTGCATATTCTGACCAGACCAGACCTTCTCCGTGCTTGATTCTTGAGATGAAAGAGTGCAAGTCTTACATCTTTCATTTACCTGAGATGAATGAATATTTTCTATTTTAGGATCTGTCCCCAAACTGATCGATGAATCAGTATCAGAATGAAGCATCAGTAGTTATAACAATTTGCTCCATCAGTTGAAAACATTACACTCTGGAAAGACCGGATGTTAAAAGCACCAAAGAAAGTCCTGCGAATAAGAGGAATAATTTCATATTACTTGTGATAATCTACAAGATTGCCATTTCAGACAAAAAGAATTCCCTGTGGCAGATCTTGAAAAAAATGAGTCTTCACCCGAAGGATTGCACTGATGGAAGCGGTTACCAGCCCCAGAACTGTGGAGTCAAATGCACCAAGACTGTCACAGGTGTGTCAGAAGTGACAGACAGTCGCCCTGCAGCTGGTTGCAGGAGATCTCTTCATTTGGCATTACAGACACCTTCTTAGAGGCTGTCTCTGTAGGACCCAGCGGCTACCTTCCTCTTGCTAATTAACACCCTAGCCTGGGTGTATAAATACCTGCTGTCTGCTGGAGGGAGGTGCCGGCGATACTCACATTTCCCCTTGTGAATGCTCGGAGCAAGTGCATTACTTCTTCCTCTCTGGAGCTATGAGGGCGGGTGTTATCTCTCTGAAGTCGACTAAAAGCTAAGCTATCTTCCCTTGTTTGTTCCCCCTTGTTGTCTTTAGTTGTCAGTGGGGTTCGACTAGCGCTCATCCCCCTCCCACCCTAGCCAGGGCCAAATGCCAGGGAAAGACAGGACGAGGCTCGCGTGCAGCAATTAGTGAAGAACCAATATAGGGACGTTAGTGGAGACAGGGTGACGCTATATCAGCCTAGGAGGTCTTCACTCCCCCCTTTCCCTAGAGTCTGGGCTCCCTTTCCCTCTTCCCTTTGTGTTGCACTAAGTCTTTTCCACTCCTTGTGTGACAAAGACATGGGAAGGATAAATAAGAAGACCGACTTCTTTCTTGAAGTTAAAAATCTTGTCCTCAGGAAGAAACAAGGTTTGGTATGTAGAGGCCATCATGAAACAAAGGAATGACTTCTTGGTATCAGAAGTTAAATGATGTTGAAAAGAAACTACAGTTTCTGGAGAAGTTGGAGAGTTGCTCAAAGGAGAGACTGAAGGTTTATTGGCGAAGGGTGCCATAACCAGCCAATAATCTAGATAGGTGTGACGATACGGAGTACAATCTTAATTATGCCAGACATACTTTATAATGGCAAGAGCAGCACACCTTTATTTTTATGTTGACTCTTTAATCTGTGTTCTTCTTTAGTTGATTAACACAGACTATTATTTGTAAAACCCTGAATGCTATCCGCTCTTTGATTCTGAAACAATGATGTGTATTTACAAGAGCCCCTTTGATACAAACTATGTAAATAGATTAGCTAGAGCAATGAATGTTTGCTAGATATGTTAAATACCATTGTAGGGTGTTTGCCAGCCAATCTTGGGGGATGAGCTGCTCCGCTCTGTGGGGGCCTGCGAAAAACGGG
This sequence comes from Phyllobates terribilis, assembly GCF_046119375.1. NCBI lineage: Eukaryota > Metazoa > Chordata > Amphibia > Anura > Dendrobatidae > Phyllobates > Phyllobates terribilis. The sequence goes on along the minus strand of NW_027362769.1, from coordinate 394,543,922 downwards.
GGGCCACTGGTTGAGGTAGTTAGCCCTGGAAGTCTCCAAAGTCACAGCTGTTCCATCCCTGGTGGGCCAGCGGAAGTGTGAGACTGTGTAATGTTTTACCATCTTGGGTATTTGCTGGGACTGTTCTGTGTGTTTGTTGTCCGCTTTGTGGTTCAATAAAGTATTGCCACGCTGTTTTACCCTCACCCTGTTCTGTCTGAGTAGCGTTATGCCAACGGAAGACCCCGGGTCTTCACAATACCTAATGACATATTCCCTGAAGGTATAAAGCTGTTATGGCAACAATGGCCACTTTTGTGAACACTCTTGAAACTGGTGAGAGGGAAACTTTGGATTTGAGATGAAAACGTTTCCTTGAATACAGCAATCCTGAGAAATGCGCGCTCTTCCGCTGAAGTAGAAAGGTGCAAATCGGCATCTAATAAGGTCTACATTGACCAAAATGTCGTTAATTTACAAGATGGAAATAACGGAATTGATTGTTTCCATTATGAATATCTCTTTCTACCAAAGGACGTCCGCCTTCGGCCCTGTAAAGAGTGATTTTCCATGTTGATAGTTCAGAGTGTTCATGCATCCAGTCACCACGGCTCAGGACCGAGCCAAAGGCCGTTAAATGATAATAATTATAATTGTTCTGTTTGGTCAGGAATCAGATGGATTAATTTTACACATCTGAAAAACCTTGAAGAAATGTAGGTAGTCGTCTCGTATGATCTTCATCCTCCATTTTCTGCAGTGGTCTATGACCAGACATGAAATACGTTTAGTAATAATGACCCTACAAGAACGAACCTTCTGGCATAGAATTAAGACTTTCTTTTTGGATTTATCTTAAATTCTCAAACTATCAAAGCATCTGTGACATAAGCTTCCATTATGAAAGGACCTAAATCTTCAGTTAGTGAGGGCTGGTGTAGTGCCATTGCCGGCGCCCCTGCATGGTGTCCCCTTCTCGCTCTATGCAGAGACGCTGGCTTGCTCACCGCCCCGGCCCCGTGGCGAGCTCCCTGCTCTTGTCACTTCCTGACGTGCACACCGCACTGTCCCGGCAGCGTGCATAGGGCACGTGTGCTCCCTTGTACTTAAAGAGGCAGCGCTTGTACATGCTAAACGCTCCCAGCATCAGCTGGGAGGCATGTAGTTAAATGTTTGTTCACCTGTAAGGTGTCTCCCAGTCGATAGCTGGGAGTCATCTTGTATAAAAGGTACCCTCCCTAATAGAGGGGTGCGTGAACAACCCCTATAGTTCTGTTAGGTGGTTGGTGTGTATGCAACTGTATGTTGTCAGGTCCCCAATCCCTAGCCAGCTATAGTATCCTGTGTACCATAGTCCTTGTTACCTGTGACCGCTTTGGCGGTGTTCGAATCCCGAAACCACGTCTGCGGTACCTGTACCCTGTGGCCGCATTGGCTGTACCTGTCTGACACCCTGGGAGCTGAATACCCAGGCCAGACGTAGCCTTAACCTGTCCCAGTGGCCGTCCTGTCTGCACAGTGTGAACTTGTCTCAGTGATCGTCCTGTCTGCGCAGTGTGAACCTGTCCCAGTGGCCGACCTGTCTGCACAGTGTGAACTTGTCCCAGTGACCGTCCTGTCTGCACAGTGTGAACCTGTCCCGGAGGTCGTGCTGTCTGCACAGTGTGAACCTGTACCAGTGACCGTCCTGTCGGTGTCAGGGTCAGAAAGAATATATTTTTTCCACTTTTATACTTTTATACGCTTTGCTTATGTACTAACCACCATTTTGTGTCTTATAACAATAAGCTTTCCTTGCTACGTGTTACTTAGATCGAAACTTATGCTAAGATGGTGCCAGTATCAGCCAACACCTATTTCAGAGAAATGAAACCGGATCATCAACTGACTGTTGCAATATCTGCCCAGAGACTGAGTTAAGGAGACGTGGACCAATCAGGAGTGGCCGGATACTAGACATTCATGGCTTACCCCGCCCCGAACACTCCCTTTCCCCTCCCCATTATGTAGTGTATTTAGGTTTGTGCATGCGGAAATAAAGACAGAACATTGCTGAGATCGTGGCTTGCCAGTAGCCTTCTGAGCATGCTCTGAGTTTGAACCAGCTTGTTGTCTGACTCATTCTTTGAATGGTTGACCCATGCTCATAGCCTTAATTTGGAGTGACTGGAGGACGAGTGGATTGTCGTTACGACCCCGACATCGGCACAGTCTGATCCTGTCCCAGTGGCCGTCCTGTCTGCATAGTGTTAACTCGTCCCAGTGGCCACCCTGTCTGCACAGTCTGAACCTGTCCCAGTGGCTGTCCTGTCTGCACAGTGTGAATCTGTCCCAGTTGTTATGATCTGCTTAAGAGACTAAGGAAAGGCAGGAGATCTGTCCCTACAATAGAACTAAACTAGATCCCTACGATGTAACGGGGAACCTGATCCTGCGATCAGACCCGCTAAAGTCCTCGGCTAGTCTGAACGCAGACCTATAGATGTGGGGGAGGGATCCCTACAAGATCTAAGGACTGGGATTAAGTAGGACACCTCCTAGCAGAAATAGAAGCAGTCAAAGACAAACACACAACAAAAAGCGAAGAGGTCAGAAGACCTAGCAAAACTAACAGGGAACGGCAATAGAGCAACAAGCTAGCTCAACAGTAGTAAATACAAATGAAGTCCAGCAAAGCCAGAAGGGCGGAGCCAGATTAAATAGGCAAAATGGTCATGTGACCAGCAAACTAAAAAAAACCTAACAGGAGAGTTGTAACAGTACCCCCTCTTCTAAGAGGATCCTCCGGATCCCCTAGGCCCAGGCTTACCAGGAAACCTCCTGTGAAACGCTCGGACAAGTCTGGGGGCAGAAACATCATCCCCCCTCACCCATGAGTTATCCTCAGGTCCGAAACCCTTCCAAGCGACGAGATACTGCAAACTCCCTCTATACCGTCTAGAATTTAGGATGCGGGAAATTTCATATTCCCCGTCCTCCACCACCGGAGGAACAGTGGCAGAGGCGTCACCATCCGACACATCAGCTTTTTTCAACAGAGAAACATGAAACACCGGGTTAATCCTCCAGGACGTAGGAACCTCCAGCCTAACAGCAGATTGGTTAACTATCTGAAGTACCTTAAAGGGCCCTACGAACTTGGGACCCAATTTTTTAGAAGGAATCCTCAATCGCAGATTCTTAGAGGACAACCAAACCATGTCACCAACAGCAAACAAAACCTCTTGCCGTTTCCTATCAAAGTACCTCTTAGATTTTTTGTTAGCCTCCTGAAGATTACCACGCACATCCGTCCAAACTCTCTCCAAATCACCGGAAAAACTCTCCTCCTCAGGCACAGCCGAAACCAATTTGGAAAATGACCCAAAAGACGGATGTCTCCCAGAACAACAAAAAAAGGCGAACACCCAGCAGAAGAGGATGTATGGTTGTTAAGAGCAAATTCAGCAAGTGGCAGAAACTCAGACCACCCCTCTTGATTGTCTGCCACAAAACAACGCAAGAACTGCTCAACATCCTGGTTCTTCCTTTCTGTCTGGCCATTAGACTCAGGATGATATCCGGATGAAAACGACAAATGAACTCCCAACCTGTCACAAAAGGCACGCCAAAAACGAGCCACGAACTGAGGTCCCCTATCAGAAACAATGTCAGTAGGAACACCATGTAGTCTGACAATCTCCTTGACAAAGGCCTTAGCGAGTGTCTTAGCGCAAGGAAGTTTGATGAAGGGAACCAAGTGACACATCTTGCTAAAACGGTCCACGACCACCCAGATGACCGTGAAACCTTCAGAGGGAGGAAGGTCAGTAATAAAGTCCATAGCCAGATGTGTCCAAGGTGCACTAGGAACCTCCAGAGGGCAAAGCAACCCCGCAGCAGAAGCATGCGAAGACTTGGATCTAGCACACACAGTACATTGGCGCACCCACTTAATGACTTCCTTCTGCCATCCAGGTCACCAAAAACTGCGACCCACAAGTCTCTTGGTCTCAGAAATTCTAGGATTTTCTGCCAACCGAGACTCATGACACTCAACAAACAAATCTCTCCTAAAGGTCCTAGGCACAAACAACATCCCTTGGGGAGTGTTAGATGGGGCATTCTCCTGTGCTTTAAGAATCTCATCCTCCAAAACGGAGTCCAAAGCAGCTATCACAACACCTTCTTGTAAAATGTTCTCCTCTTCCTCCTCAACACCGACCATGGGAGAAAAGCTGCGAGACAAAGAATCCGCTTTAACATTCTTGGTACCCGGGATGTAAGTAACGGAAAAATTAAACCGTGAGAAAAAAAGTGCCCACCTAGCCTGACGGGCATTCAAGCGCTTGGCAGCATGAAGATAGATCAGATTTTTATGATCAGTGAGAACCTGAACGGGAAATTCAGCACCTTCCAAGAGGTGACGCCAGTGTTCAAATGCGAGTTTAATAGCCAGCAATTCCCGATTACCAATATCATAATTAAGTTCAGTCTCGGAAAATTTTTTTTGAAAAAAAGGCACAGGGATGTAATCCATCCCCGTTATCCTGAGACAATACTGCGCCAACCCCCACAGAGGAAGCATCAACCTCAACCAAAAACGGCTTAGTCACATCAGGCTGCATAAGGATGGGAGCAGAGGTGAACCTCTCCTTGAGATACACAAAAGCTTCAATGGCCTCAGAAGACCACTGAACCGCATCAGCACCTTTCCTGGTGAGATCGGTCAGCGGTTTGACAATAATAGAAAATTTTTTTATGAATTTTCTGTAATAATTGGCGAAACCCAAAAACCTCTGTATCGATTTCAAACCAATAGGCCTAGGCCATTCCTGCACAGCTTGAACTTTAACCGGATCCATCTCAAAACCTTCACTGGAGATAATGTAGCCCAAAAAACTAATTCTCTGTACAGCGAACTCACATTTCTCCAGCTTAGCAAAAAGCGAATTGTCCATCAACAACTGCAATACCTCACGTACGCTCCGCCAATGAGACTCCAGATCTGGCGAATAAATCAAAATGTCATCCAAATACACAACCACATTTTTGCCGATTAAAGGTCTAAGGATGTCATTAATAAGATTCTGAAAAAATGCTGGAGCATTGGTAAGACCAAAAGGCATAACCAGATTCTCAAAATGACCCACAGGAGTGTTAAAAGCAGTCTTCCATTCATCACCCTCCTTCATGCGCAACAAATTGTATGCCCCCCGGAGATCAATTTTAGAGAACCACTTGGCCCCCACTAACTGGTTAAATAAATCGGGAATCAATGGCAGTGGGTAAGGATTGCGTACAGTAATTTTATTAATCTCACGAAAGTCCAGACAAGGACGTAAACCGCCATCTTTTTTTTTTACAAAAAAAAACCCAACAGCCACAGGAGACTTGGAAGGCCTAATGTGACCGGCGGCCAAACTTGTCTGTATGTATTCCTCCAAAGCCTTTCTCTCAGGAATAGTAAGATTAAATAAACGACTCTTAGGAAGAGTCGCTCCAGGGACAAATTCAGTGGTACAATCATAGTCTCTATGGGGAGGCAAAACCTGCGACTCCTCCTCAGAAAAAACTCTCCAAAAATCCTGAATAGGTACAGGCAACTCCCCTCTATCCACAGCAGCAATGCGCCCGTTACAACACTTGTCATAACACTTAGGGCTCCAGGACTTAATTTCATTGGTAGACCAATCCAGCACAGGATTGTGCAATTTCAACCAGGGTAACCCCAATATTACTGGAGAAGGCAAATTATTCAATACCACCAAATCCAAATTCTCTTGATGAATACCATTAATAGTGAGGGGAAATTCACAGACCTTGTGAGTAACACTCTTCAAGGGAGAGCCATCGACAGAAACCACAGCAATAGGGGATGACAAAGTTTTAGGTTCTAAATTAAGTTTTTCCAAGAATCCCCCATCAATCACATTCAGAGTAGATCCACAATCCACAAATACCCGAAATTCAATTAATTCATCCTGAGCAGCAGTAGTGGCAGATAGGAATACTCCCTTAGAATTTAAACAGACAATACGGGCATGACTGACCATTTTTTTTTCCTTTCTTCATACGAAGCACACAGCTTTTAATAAAATGACCAGAATTTCCGCAATAGAAACACAAGCCTTCAGAAAGTCGGCGGTCTTTTTCCTGAGAGCGGGGTGCCATCGCCCCAATTTTCATCGGCTCTCCATTGTCAGCACAGAACCTCTCAGAACTCAAAGCTGACATAGCAGAGGATTTGCTCTCATTAACCCTTTCACGCAGTCTCCTGTCCACCCGTATAGCTAATTGCATTGCCTCCTGCAAGTTTCCAGGTGTGGGATAGGCAATCAGTAAATCCTTTACCCTTTCACATAGCCCTGCAAGAAACAAGCTTTTCAAAGCAGAATCGTTCCACCCCACCTGGGCAGAGCACCGACGGAAGTGAGAACAATATTTTTCCACATTACCTGATCCCTGCCTCAAACGTCTTAATTCAGACTCAGCAGATGAGACACGATCAGGATCATCGTACAACAAACCCAAAGCAGAAAAAAAACTATCCACTGATCTAAAGCACGGATCACTAGGTTGGAGAGAGAAGGCCCATCCCTGAGGATCTTTGCGCAAAAGTGACATAATGAACCCTATGCGCTGTGATTCATCACCAGAGGATCCGGGTCTCAAACGAAAATATAATAGACAAGTATTTTTAAAAGAAAAAAAATCTTGTTGTTCGCCAAAAAATAGATCAGGCAGACGTACCTTAGGTTCAACAAAATGCGCTCCAGAACAGCTACTCACGTGTTGTTGGAGCTTGGTCACCTCCAGAGAGAGTCCCTGCAAGCGTTGAGCCAAATCTTGCACCGAGACCATGATGGAAAACTGGAGGTCTTTCCTTAGAGAATTTTTTTTTTTTTTTTTTACTGGCTGGACTTACTATTATGATCTGCTACAGAGACTAAGGAAAGGCAGGAGATCTGTCCCTACAATAGAACTAAACTAGATCCCTACGATGTAACGGGGAACCTGATCCTGCGATCAGACCCGCTAAAGTCCTCGGCTAGTCTGAACGCAGACCTATAGATGTGGGGGAGGGATCCCTACAAGATCTAGGGACTGGAATAAGTTGGACACCTCCTAGCAGAAATAGTAGCAGTCAAAGACAAACACACAACAAAAAGCAAAGAGGTCATAAGACCTAGCAAAACTAACAGAGAACGGCAACAGAGCAACAAGCTAGCTCAACAGTAGTAAATACAAATGAAGTCCAGCAAAGCCAGGAGGGCGGAGCCGGATTAAATAGGCAAAATGGTCATGTGACCAGCAAACAAAAAAAAACCTAACAGGAGAGTTGTAACACCAGTGGCCGTCCTGTCTGCATAGTGTGAGCCTGTCAGCACAGTCTGATCTTGTCCCAATTGGCTGTCCTGACCTGTTGAGAATCTGAAGTAACGTCTCTGTCCTTTGCCGAACACCGACCTAGAGTGGTACCTGGCAGCTACCTGCTGTACAAGCCTGACCTCACCACTAGAGGCTCCGGTGAACACCAAGGTACCTGCTTAGTCACGCCCCTCCAGAGTAAGTTTGGTCTGTGGAACAGTGGGTCCACGAACCACTTGCACCACCTAGGAGCATAACAGTTGCTCAGGCCATGGATTTCGCTGTGCCCCAAGGTCCTTCGCTCTCTGAGACATTCGAATCTTTGTTTGGCGAATATATGTGACAAGAAAATGTTTTACCCTATCAGAAGCCTCGACTTTTGCTGCACCAGCCCAAGTCACAATACCTGCGGTCATGCCTATTCAACCTATGACTTGCACGTCAAGAGTGGAACCCGTCCCGCCGGATCCGCCATGGTACTTTGGGAATCTGAAGCAGTGCTGTGGGTTCCTGGAGCAGTGCATGCAGCACTTCAAATTTTTTGCTCCTTATTTTTACTCCAATCAGGTTAAAGTGGAATTCCTGATGTCCTACTTAGCAGGAGATGCTAAGTAGGACATGGCTCAACCCCCTATGGGAAGCAGGGGATCTTATCATCTCGGACCTGCAGGCCTTCCGAAAGGTCTTCGATGAGCCAAGCCCAGAGTCTACTGCCAAGCCTTCCCAACTTCCAGGAGCCGAGCAGACGAGTGACACCTGTGAGGAAACTGTCATGTCTGGCCCTGTCCTTTCAAAGACCAACTGTTCCCCAGCCTGCTGAGGCAGCTACCCCTGCTGACTTCGTGAAGCTCAACCATGTCTGGCGGTCTGAGCTGAAGCCTGAGCTCAGTTACGAGATGGGATTGCAGTATCGTTGTGGTTGCGTGGAACATCCTGATATTCTTTGTCCAGTGAAGACTAAAAAAAACTCCAAAACCTTGGGCCAGTAGGAGAGGCTGCCCTTGGTCGGGAGTATTCCTTCTCCACGTGCCTGTATGACCTCCCTACAACGCCTGGGCATGCTCCTGATGAGGCTGAGTATTGTGTGTGGCCTCCACGTGCCTGTATGACCTCCCTACAACGCCTGGGCATGCTCCTGATGAGGCTGAGTATTGTGTGTGGCCTCCACGTGCCTGTATGACCTCCCTACAACGCCTGGGCATGCTCCTGATGAGGCTGAGTATTGTGTGTGGCCTCCACGTGCCTGTATGACCTCCCTAAAACGCCTGGGCATGCTCCTGATGAGGCTGAGTATTGTGTGTGGCCTCCACGTGCCTGTATGACCTCCCCACAACGCCTGGGCATGCTCCTGATGAGGCTGAGTATTGTGTGTGGCCTCCACGTGCCTGTATGACCTCCCTACAACGCCTGGGCATGCTCCTGATGAGGCTGAGTATTGTGTGTGGCCTCCACGTGCCTGTATGACCTCCCTACAACGCCTGGGCATGCTCCTGATGAGGCTGAGTATTGTGTGTGGCCTCCACGTGCCTGTATGACCTCCCTAAAACGCCTGGGCATGCTCCTGATGAGGCTGAGTATTGTGTGTGGCCTCCACGTGCCTGTATGACCTCCCCACAACGCCTGGGCATGCTCCTGATGAGGCTGAGTATTGTGTGTGGCCTCCACGTGCCTGTATGACCTCCCTACAACGCCTGGGCATGCTCCTGATGAGGCTGAGTATTGTGTGTGGCCTCCACGTGCCTGTATGACCTCCCTACAACGCCTGGGCATGCTCCTGATGAGGCTGAGTATTGTGTGTGGTCTCCACGTGCCTGTATGACCTCCCTACAACGCCTGGGCATGCTCCTGATGAGGCTGAGTATTGTGTGTGGCCTCCACGTGCCTGTATGACCTCCCTACAATGCCTGGGCATGCTCCTGATGAGGCTGAGTATTGTGTGTGGCCTCCACGTGCCTGTATGACCTCCCTACAATGCCTGGGCATGCTCCTGATGAGGCTGAGTATTGTGTGTGGCCTCCACGTGCCTGTATGACCTCCCTACAATGCCCGGGCATGCTCCTGATGAGGCTGAGTATTGTGTGTGGCCTCCACGTGTCTGTATGACCTCCCTACAACGTCTGGGCATGCTCCTGATGAGGCTGAGTATTGTGTGTGGCCTCCACGTGCCTGTATGACCTCCCTACAACGCCTGGGCATGCTCCTGATGAGGCTGAGTATTGTGTGTGGCCTCCACGTGCCTGTATAACCTCCCTACAATGCCTGGGCATGCTCCTGATGAGGCTGAGTATTGTGTGTGGCCTCCACGTGCCTGTATGACCTCCCTACAACGCCTGGGCATGCTCCTGATGAGGCTGAGTATTGTGTGTGGCCTCCACGTGCCTGTATGACCTCCCTAAAACGCCTGGGCATACTCCTGATGAGGCTGAGTATTGTGTGTGGCCTCCACGTGCCTGTATGACCTCCCCACAACGCCTGGGCATGCTCCTGATGAGGCTGAGTATTGTGTGTGGCCTCCACGTGCCTGTATGACCTCCCTACAATGCCTGGGCATGCTCCTGATGAGGCTGAGTATTGTGTGTGGCCTCCACGTGCCTGTATGACCTCCCTACAACGCCTGGGCATGCTCCTGATGAGGCTGAGTATTGTGTATGGCCTCCACGTTCCTGTATGACCTCCCTACAACGCCTGGGCATGCTCCTGATGAGGCTAAGTATTGTGTGTGGCCTCCACGTGCCTGTATGACCTCCCTACAACGCCTGGGCATGCTCCTGATGAGGCTGAGTATTGTGTGTGGCCTCCACGTGCCTGTATGACCTCCCTAAAACGCCTGGGCATGCTCCTGATGAGGCTGAGTATTGTGTGTGGCCTCCACGTGCCTGTATGACCTCCCCACAACGCCTGGGCATGCTCCTGATGAGGCTGAGTATTGTGTGTGGCCTCCACGTGCCTGTATGACCTCCCTACAACGCCTGGGCATGCTCCTGATGAGGCTGAGTATTGTGTGTGGCCTCCACGTGCCTGTATGACCTCCCTACAATGCCTGGGCATGCTCCTGATGAGGCTGAGTATTGTGTGTGGCCTCCACGTGTCTGTATGACCTCCCTACAACGTCTGGGCATGCTCCTGATGAGGCTGAGTATTGTGTGTGGCCTCCACGTGCCTGTATGACCTCCTATGACCTCCCTACAATGCCCGGGCATGCTCCTGATGAGGCTGAGTATTGTGTGTGGCCTCCACGTGTCTGTATGACCTCCCTACAACGTCTGGGCATGCTCCTGATGAGGCTGAGTATTGTGTGTGGCCTCCACGTGCCTGTATGACCTCCCTACAACGCCTGGGCATGCTCCTGATGAGGCTGAGTATTGTGTGTGGCCTCCACGTGCCTGTATAACCTCCCTACAATGCCTGGGCATGCTCCTGATGAGGCTAAGTATTGTGTGTGGCCTCCACGTGCCTGTATGACCTCCCTACAACGCCTGGGCATGCTCCTGATGAGGCTGAGTATTGTGTGTGGCCTCCACGTGCCTGTATGACCTCCCTACAACGCCTGGGCATGCTCCTGATGAGGCTGAGTATTGTGTGTGGCCTCCACGTGCCTGTATGACCTCCCTACAACGCCTGGGCATGCTCCTGATGAGGCTGAGTATTGTGTGTGGCCTCCACGTGCCTGTATGACCTCCCCACAACGCCTGGGCATGCTCCTGATGAGGCTGAGTATTGTGTGTGGCCTCCACGTGCCTGTATGACCTCCCTACAACGCCTGGGCATGCTCCTGATGAGGCTGAGTATTGTGTGTGGCCTCCATGTGCCTGTATGACCTCCCTACAACGCCTGGGCATGCTCCTGATGAGGCTGAGTATTGTGTGTGGCCTCCACGTGCCTGTATGACCTCCCTACAACGCCTGGGCATGCTCCTGATGAGGGTGAGTATTGTGTGTGGCCTCCACGTGCCTGTATGACCTCCCTACAATGCCTGGGCATGATCCTGATGAGGCTGAGTATTGTGTGGGGCCTCCACGTGCCTGTATGACCTCCCTACAACACCTGGGCATGATCCTGATGAGGCTGAGTATTGTGTGGGGCCTCCACGTGCCTGTATGACCTCCCTACAACGCCTGGGCATGCTCCTGATGAGGCCGAGTATTGTGTGTGGCCTCCACGTGCCTGTATGACCTCCCTACAACGCCTGGGCATGCTCCTGATGAGGCTGAGTATTGTGTGTGGCCTCCACGTGCCTGTATGACCTCCCTACAACGCCTGGGCATGCTCCTGATGAGGCTGAGTATTGTGTGTGGCCTCCACGTGCCTGTATGACCTCCCTACAACGCCTGGGCATGCTCCTGATGAGGCTGAGTATTGTGTGTGGTCTCCACGTGCCTGTATGACCTCCCTACAACGCCTGGGCATGCTCCTGATGAGGCTGAGTATTGTGTGTGGCCTCCACGTGCCTGTATGACCTCCCTACAATGCCTGGGCATGCTCCTGATGAGGCTGAGTATTGTGTGTGGCCTCCACGTGCCTGTATGACCTCCCTACAATGCCTGGGCATGCTCCTGATGAGGCTGAGTATTGTGTGTGGCCTCCACGTGCCTGTATGACCTCCCTACAATGCCTGGGCATGCTCCTGATGAGGCTGAGTATTGTGTGTGGCCTCCCCGTGTCTGTATGACCTCCCTACAATGCCTGGGCATGCTCCTGATGAGGCTGAGTATTGTGTGTGGCCTCCACGTGCCTGTATGACCTCCCTACAACGCCTGGGCATGCTCCTGATGAGGCTGAGTATTGTGTGTGGCCTCCACGTGCCTGTATGACCTCCCTACAACGCCTGGGCATGCTCCTGATGAGGCTGAGTATTGTGTGTGGCCTCCACGTGCCTGTATGACCTCCCTACAACGCCTGGGCATGCTCCTGATGAGGCTGAGTATTGTGTGTGGCCTCCACGTGCCTGTATGACCTCCCCACAACGCTTGGGCATGCTCCTGATGAGGCTGAGTATTGTGTGTGGCCTCCACGTGCCTGTATGACCTCCCTACAATGCCTGGGCATGATCCTGATGAGGCTGAGTATTGTGTGGGGCCTCCACCTGCCTGTATGACCTCCCTACAACACCTGGGCATGATCCTGATGAGGCTGAGTATTGTGTGGGGCCTCCACGTGCCTGTATGACCTCCCTACAACGCCTGGGCATGCTCCTGATGAGGCCGAGTATTGTGTGTGGCCTCCACATGCTTGTATGACCTCCCTACAACGCCTGGGCATGCTCCTGATGAGGCTGAGTATTGTGTGTGGCCTCCACGTGCCTGTATGACCTCCCTACAACGCCTGGGCATGCTCCTGATGAGGCTGAGTATTGTGTGTGGCCTCCACGTGCCTGTATGACCTCCCTACAATGCCTGGGCATGCTCCTGATGAGGCTGAGTATTGTGTGTGGCCTCCACGTGCCTGTATGACCTCCCTACAACGGCTGGGCATGCTCCTGAGGCGGCTCAGTATTGTGTGTGGCCTCCACGTGCCTGTATGACCTCCCTACAGCGCCTGGACATGCTCCTGATGAGGTTTCGGATGGTCTCCTGTGGGATCTCCTCCTAGACCTGGACTAAAGCATCCGCCATCTCCTGGACAGTCTGTGGTGCAACGTGACGTTGATGGATGGAGCGAGACATGATGTCCCAGATGTGCTCAATCGGATTCAGGTCTGGGGAAAGGGCGGACAGTCCATAGCTTCAATGCCTTCATCTTGCAGGAACTGCTGACACACTCCAGCCACATGAGGTCTGGCATTGTCCTGCATTAGGAGGAACCCAGGGCCAACCGCACCAGCATATGGTCTCACAGGGGGTCTGAGAATCTCATCTCGGTACCTAATGGCAGTCAGGCTACCTCTGGAGAGCACATGGAGGGCTGTGCGGCCCTCCAAAGAAATGCCACCCCACACCATTACTGACCCACTGCCAAACCGGTCATGCTGAAGGATGTTGCAGGCAGCAGATCGCTCTCCACGGCTTCTCCAGACTCTGTCACGTCTGTCACATGTGCTCAGTGTGAACCTGCTTCATCTGTGAAGAGCACAGGGCGCCAGTGGCGACTTTGCCAATCCTGGTGTTCTGTGGCAAATGCCAAGCGTCCTGCACGATGTTGGGCTGTGAGCACAACCCCCATCTGTGGACGTCGGGCCCTCATACCACCCTCATGGAGTCGGTTTCTAACCGTTTGTGCAGACACATGCACATTTGTGGCCTGCTGGAGGTCATTTTGCAGGGCTCTGGCAGTGCTCCTCCTGTACCTCCTTGCACAAAGGCGGAGGTAGCGGTCCTGCTGCTGGGTTGTTGCCCTCCTACGGCCCCCTCCACATCTCCTGGTGTACTGGCCTGTCTCCTGGTAGCGCCTCCAGTCTCTGGACACTACGCTGACAGACACAGCAAACCTTCTTGCCACAGCTCGCATTGATGTGCCATCCTGGATGAGCTGCACTACCTGAGCAACTTCTGTGGGTTGTAAAGTCCGTCTCATGCTACCACGAGTGTGAAAGCACAACCAACACTCAAAAGTGACCAAAGCATCAGCCAGAAAGCATTGGTACTGAGATGTAGTCTGTGGTCCCCACCTGCAGAACCACTCCTTTATTGAGGGTGTCTTGATAATTGCCAATAATTTCCATCTATTGTCTATTCCATTTGCACAGGAGCATGTGAAATTGATTGTCAATCAGTGTTGGACAGTTTGATTTCACAGAAGTTTGATTTACTTGGAGTTATATTCTGTTGTTTAAGTGTTCCCTTTATTTTTTTGAGCAGTGTACATGAAGAAGATCACCTCCCAGATGCTGTTTGGTATGCCCACAGGACATCCAGAGCCAAGAACTCTAGTGCCCGTTCAGGTCTGGAAATCCAGCATGGTGCTTCGTGGGGGACAGCTGAGTCACAAGAGGTGTCTGGTCCCCATACCTCCAGGTCAGTCAGCAGTGTCGCCATCTTCTCCGCCAGTGTCCATACACAGTCCGGACGATTGTACCAATGACCTGCCCCCAGGAACCGCCCAGCCTCGTGAAAGTGTCATCTTGGAGACCAGACTGAAGATGGGTCCAAAGCAGGTATCTTCAGTCTCTAGTAGGTCTGGTGAAGAGAATGTCAAGGCAGTGGCATCTTTCAAGTCTCTGCAATCCACCAACCAGGCGAAGAAACTCCAGTTGGCCCTTGAATCCTCCGGGGTGGTACTTTCCAATGCCCAATTCTTGGTTCTACGTATGCTTCGTCCTATGTTGAGGATGGCTTGATGGAAAGAATCATCCTGGTCGCAAGGATGGTGAGACTTGTCACTTTTCTTTTAGTGGACTTGCGTCACCTAGGAGCATAACAGCTGGAGGAAACACAAGGCCGTAGCTATCCTTATTGAGCTGTAATATCTGAAATAATCTTGGCGTATTGGCCAAGGAAAAGCACTTAGATCAGACGTCCATCTACATGGAAGCTGCCATTGTCAGTGTGGCTACAAGGCTGACACAGGATCTCCTAAACATGGAATTTACTATTCAACCCAAAGGATCCAGCAGCAATATGGAATCAGTTGCAGGGTCTACTGGTCAGCCACGTCCCAGGATTCTGGCTCAAGGAAGTCGATCTGCAAATCTAGATCTTGCGCCACCACAGAATTCAATATTGAAGGATCAGAGCACACACAAGACTTTGTTTCTTAAGAAATAAAACAATATAGAATAGTGTCAGGAACATATTAATGTCAGGGACATAGTAACAGAATATTAGCCCCTTCTCCCATGCCCTCTCCTGTAGTGTTTGTCCAGAAATGACAATTATACAGTGTCTTACTGCAAATTATCACCACTTGTCAGCACAGAGTTGTCCCATTTTCCTCAGCACAAAAGGCCCAATTAACACACGCCTGGGAAATAGCTTATGCAAACAATGCCATACAAGGAGTGTTATAACTTCGTTAGGATGCAAGCATCTTGTCTCTGAAAGATGCAGGAGGTAATTAAAACTCAGGCTTGCACTAATTTGCGTGTAACCGTGAGGCTGCTTCCCGAGCCTCAAAGGGAAATTTACAGACGCGCTGACTCCGATATGAACTATGAAATATTGTGAGTTCCATACATCCGACAGTAACGGGACCCATATGTTTAGTGACCAAATCAGCCCAGGAATGTATAGGTAGTTTTCCAGGGCTGTAAGCAAAATCAGGGAGCTGTAGCGCAAAAGCATCAGAATAGCAGACTGGAGCTATGCGATGTGTGGTCTCTAAATAAAGATAAAATCATAATGGAAAAAAATGGCGTCGTTTGCAAGCTTCTGTGATCAACAATCGATGAGTTATTGCAGAAATTAGCGTTTGTAATAAAAATGTACAGGCTGGAGACCGGCCCACATGATGTCACCACAAGGGGCGTGTGGGCAGATCTCCCCTTAGTTATAAGAGAATCCATAGAGAAGACAGGAGCACTCATTGCCAGGGGGGGGGATAAGAATTATAAGCAACGGGTCCTGTTCAATAACAGCATAATCCAACTGGGGAGCCCCTCCTTCACCTATATTGAATCGTCTCCACAATCGTATAGTGTAAGTTATCTTCTTTTTACCCTGTTTATTTTATGTAACTGCCTATGTATTTTAATGTCTCCTTTATAAAATCCTTATGTATATATTTTTCCTAAACACTGCCTCCCTTTTGGATTAAACATAAAATGTAATAGTTTTGTTTCTTTTGTTCTGTAATCGTTCCCTTCCCCGAAGCCATATACGCTACCAAAACGCAGGCGTCCGGCCAGGCCTGTATTATATTTTAAACTTGGCCAGTGGTGGCAGCGAATATTAATAATTGGGCTATTGTGAAGATGACAGTGACCGTACGGAGGGAGTTAAACACGGATTCCAGGCTTTGGAATCCCCGGGGTGTGGCGCCATATGCTCACTGGTCGGTTGCTGATATCCACGTAGCGAGTAGTCTGGATCGCGTGATCGGTGAAAAGGCTGATTACTACTACTTTCGTCTCGTGGATGGCAGCAAGAGCAGGTGACGCTGATGAGAATAATCACCAGCCGGTGGCTGTGCATAGTAAGAGATACAGTATGTCAGTGAGATATATAATTAGTGCAGTGCGCGTATAGCTTACTGTACATGTATTTAGCTAATAAATTAAAAAAGAAAAAAATGACATGGAGTCCCTTTAATTTTTAATACCCAGCTGAGGGAAAACAGACAGTTGGAGGCTGGTGCTATTATTCTGGGAAGAGGCCAATGTCCATTGAGCTTCCCAGCCTATTAATATCAGCCTGCAACAGTCTGCGTAGCCTTTACTGGTTATTAAAAAGGGGGGACCCCAATAAAAAAGTGACTTGGGGTCCCCCCTATTTTTAATAACCAGCAATGGCTAAGCAGACAGTTGTGGGCTGATATTAATAGGCTGGGAAGGGGCCATAGATACTGGCCCCCTCCCAGACTAATAACACCAGCCCTCAGCCTCCCCAGAAATGGCGCATCTATTAAATTCACCAATTCTGGCGGTTAGCCTTGGCTTTTCCTGGTTGCCGTGGTGTGTTGACAAGCGGGGTAATGGTTTTGGGGTTGATGTCAGTTATGTAATGTCCGCTGACATCAAGCCCAGGAGTTGTCAATGGAGAGGCGTCTATAAGACACCCCCATTACTAACCCTGTAGTCAAAAGTAGTAAACACACACACATCCATCCCACAATGATCCCGGACTCTGGATGCAGTGCTGAGTGGTGACATCAGTAACATGGCCGCTCAGCGCGGCAGCCGGAACACAATGACAGTAGTGTATGAATCTGGCTGCTGCGACGAGCGCTGACGCCAGTAAGGTTATCGCAGTTCATTGGCTGTGAACTGCGATAACCTTACTGACATCAGCGCTTGTCACTGCAGCCGAATTCGCACACTACTGTCATTGTGTTCCAGCTGCCGTGCTGAGCGGCCACGTTACTGATGTCACCGCTCAGCACTGCATCTGGATGTAGAAGAGTCGAGGATCGTCATGGGACGGATTTACGGCAGACCCCTTTGGATTTAATTTTTTAAAGGTAATAAGTGGGTAAAAGAGGGTCAGTGAGTGTTTTGTACAATTAACCCCTTAAAGACTGAGACACTTTGTAGGTTAATGATGAGGCCTCATTTTTTAATTCTGACCATTGTCCACTTTATGAGATAATAACTCAGGAACGTTTCAATGGATCCCCGTGATTCTGAGATTGTTTTTTCGTGACATATTGTACTTCATGATTGTGGTAAAATTTCTTCGATATCACTTGCGTTTATTTGTGAAAAAATCAGAAATCTGGCAAAATGTTAAAAATTTCACAATTTTCAAATTTTTAATTTTTATGCCCTTAAACCAGAGAGATATGTCACACAAAATGGTTAATAAATAACATTTCCCACATGTCTACTTTACATCAGCACAATTTTTGAAACATAATTTTTTTTTTGGTAGGAAGTTATAAGGGTTAAAAGTTGACCAGCGATTTCTACTTTTTCCAACAAAATTTACAAAACCATTTTTTTACGGATCACATCACATTTGAAGTCACTTTGAGGGTCTTCTATGACAAAAAAAAATCCGAAAGTGACACCAATCTAAAAACTGCACCCCTCAAGGTGTTTAAAACCACATTCAAGAAGTTTATTAACCCTTCAGGTGCTTCACAGGAACTGAAGCAATGTGGAAGGAAAAAATTAACATTTAACTTTTTTCATGAAAAATTTCACTTAGGACCCAATTTGTTTTATTTTCACAAGGGTAACAGGAGAAAATGGACTCCAATTTTTGTTCTGCAATTTCTCCTGAGTACGCCGACACCCCTTGTGTGGAGGAAATCCACTGTTTGGGCGCACGGCAGGGCTCGGAAGGGAAGGAGCATCATTTGACTTTTTGAACTCAAAATTGGCTGGAATCGACAGCGGACGCCATGTCGAGTTTGGGGAGCCCCTGATGTGCCTAAACAGTGGAAACTCCCCACAAGTGACACCATTTTGAAAACTAGACCCCTCAGGGAACTTATCTAGATGTGTGGCGAGCACCCTTGAACCCCCAGGTGCTTCATAAAAGTTTATAACGTAGAGCAGTGAAAATAAAAAAGATCACATTTTTCTCACAAAAATGTTCTTTTAGCCCAAATTTTTTTTATTTCCCCAAAGGTAACAGGAGAAAATGGACCCCAAACTTTGTTGTGCAATTTCTCCTGAGTGTGCCAATACCCCATGTATGGGGAAAAACAACTTTTGAGGCACAGTGAGGCTCAGAAGGGAAGAAGCACCATATTGAAGTCCTTTGGAAGTGCATTGAGCTGTAGGTTGGATTGCTGCTAAAGGGGGAAAAAAAACAAACCTCTTTAAATCTTCTTCCTTAGCGAGTGTGAATGAGCTGAGTGTGACCGGAGCGTAAGTGCAAACGGAAGTAAGTGTGTGACTTGTTTTTCAGTGACTTTGGATTCAGGGAGTTTGGAAGGGAGGACTTTGGACTGAATTATTGCGGTCTGTATTTTATTAATTCTTTACATTTCTTTTTACTTAAGATTTCTGTCTATTGCAATCCCCATTAATAAATGAGCTCCATTATTGACAATGCTATCCAGTGTACATCTTGCCACATGTATGCAATCCTTGAACAGCCGGTCGGGGGCGCATACTGCAGTGCGAGATGTGTGCACGTTGTGCGTTTGGAAGCCCAGGTACTGGATCTAAATGAGCAGCTGGCAACACTGAGATCCACTGACAATATGGAAAGCAGCAGCTCACTGGGGTAGATGTGGGGGAGGGTGGTAGTAGGGAGCTGCAGGACAGTGAGGCAGCTAGCTGGGTGACAGTTAGAAGAGGGGGGGGGTAGATGGAAGAGTGCCAGGGAGGCTAGTCCTTATCTGGCACACCCCAATAAGTTTGCAAAGTTGGCAGATGAGGGGGGTGCGGGACAGGGGTAGCACTGCTGCAGCAAGTCATGTCCCCTGAAAGCGGGAGGGGTGTTAGCTCCAGTAAGGAGGGAAATAGGAGAGCAGGGCAGGCCAGGCAGGTGCTGGTAGTGGGGGACTCAATTATTAGGGGAACAGATAGGGCAATCTGTCACAAAGACATGGATCTTTGAACAGTGTGCTGCCTACCTGGCGCTCAAGTCCGGCACATCGCTGATCGGGTTGACAGATTACTGGGAGGGGCTGGTGAGGACCCAGCGGTCATGGTGCACATTGGCACAAATGACAAAGTAAGAGGTAGGTGGAAGGTCCTTAAAGATGATGTCAGGGAATTAGGCTGCAAGCTTAAAGCAAGGACCTCCAAGGTGGTATTCTCTGAAATACTGCCTGTACCACGTGCCACGCCAGAGAGGCAACGGGAGATTAGGGAGATAAATAAGTGGCTCAGGAATTGGTGTAGGAAGGAGGGGTTTGGGTTCCTGGAGAACTGGGCCGACTTCTCAGTTGGCTACAGATTCTACGCTAGGGACCGGCTGCACCTCAATGGGGAGGGTGCAGCTGTGCTGGGGGAGAAAATGGCTAGCAGGTTGGAGGAGTGTTTAAACTAGGGATTGGGAGGGAGGGTATTCATTTTATAGGTGGGGAAGATAGTTCAGATAGTGACCTGGGCACAAATAAAGAAATTGGGGGTGGGGTTAGAAGAGTCAATATAGTAAGAAGGAATAGAGGTACAGAGAGATACATAAAATGCATGTACACTAATGCCAGAAGCCTCACCAACAAAATGGAGGAATTAAAATTAATTTTGTTGGAAAATAATTATGACATGGTGGGGATATCTGAGACGTGCCTGGACGAGAGCCATGACTGGGCAGGTAATTTACAGAGCTATAGTCTGTTCAGAAATGACCGTACAAACAAGCGAGGGGGGTGTGTGTGTTTATATGTAAAATCATCCTTAAAACCCATCTTGCGGGAGGATATATGTGAATCTAATGAAAATGTAGAGTTCCTGTGGGTGGAGATAAGGGGAGGAGGGAAAAATAATAAATTACTGATAGGGGTTTGTTATAAGTCTCTAAAAATAATGGAAGCAGCGGAGAATATCCTCATAAACCAAATAGATGAAGCAACGACTCAAGGAGAAGTCATTATTATGGGAGACTTCAACTACCCTGAAATACATTGGGGAACAGAAACATGTAGTTCAAGCAAAGGTAATAGGTTTTTGACAACTATGAGAGACAATTACCTTTCACAACTGGTTCAGGACCCAACAAGACCTTTATTAGCATCCTGAATAGGACCTGTGCACAATATATACCCTATGGGAATAAACATGCTAGAAATAGGAGGAAACCACTATGGCTAAATAGAGCTGTAAGGGGCGCAATAAGTGACAAAAAGAAAGCATTTAGAGAGCTAAAGCAAGTAGGTAGTGATGAGGCATTAAATAAATATAGAAAATTAAATAAATTCTGTAAAAACCAAATCAAGGCAGCAAAGATTGAGACAGAGAGACTCATTGCCAGAGAAAGTAAAAATAACCCCAAAATATTCTTTAACTACATAAATAGTAAAAAACTAAAAAAATGATAGTGTTGGCCCCCTTAAAAATAGTCTGGGTGAAATGGTGGATGAGGATGAGGAAAAAGCCAATATGCTAAATGATTTTTTTCCAACCGTATTTACACAAGAAAATCGCATGACAGAAAACATGATCAGTGAGAACAAAAATTCTCCAGTAAATGTCACTTGCTTAACCCAGCAGGAAGTACGGCGGCGTCTAAAAACCACTAAAGAGGACAAATCCCCGGGCCCGGATGGGATACACCCGTGAGTACTGCAGGAATTAAGTAACGTCATAGATAGACCATTATTTTTAATCTTTAAAGATTCCATAATAACAGGGTCTGTACACAGGACTGGCGTATAGCAAATGTGGTGCCAATATTCAAAAAGGGGACAAAAACTGAACTTGGAAATTATAGGCCGGTAAGCTTAACCTCTACTGTGGGTAAAATCCTGGAGGGTTTCCTAAGAGATGCTATACTAGAGTATCTGAAGAAGAATAACCTCATGACCCAATATCAACATGGGTTTACGAGGGATCGTTCCTGTCAAACTAATCTGATCAGCTTTTATGAGGAGGCAAGTTCTGGACTGGACCAAGGAAATGCAGTGGATGTTGTGTATATGGACTTTTCAGAAGCTTTTGATACGGTTCCACACAAAAGGTTGATACATAAAATGAGAACAATGGGGATAGGGGAAAATATATGTAAGTGGGTTAAGAACTGGCTCAGTGATAGGAAACAAAGGGTGGTTATTAATGGAATGCACTCAGACTGGGTCTCAGTTAACAGTGGGGTACCAGAGGGGTCAGTATTGGGGTACCACAGGGGTCAGTATTGGGGTACCACAGGGGTCGGTATTGGGCCCACTTTTTAACATATTTATTAATGACCTTGTAGGGGGCATACAGAGTAATATTTCAATATTTGCAGATGACACTAAACTCTGCAGGGTAATCAATACAGAGGAGGACAATTTTATATTACAGGAGGATCTATGTAAACTAGAAGCTTGGGCTGATAAATGGCAAATGAGCTTTAATGGGGATAAATGTAAGGTAATGCACTTGGGCAGAGGAAATAAAATGTATAATTATATACTTAATTGTAAAACACTGGGCAAAACTGTAACTGAAAAAGACCTGGGTGTATTGGTGGACGACAAGCTCACGTTTAGTGGCCAGTGTCAGGCAGCTGCTGCAAAGGCAAATAAAATAATGGGATGCATTAAAAGAGGCATAGATGCTCATGAGGAGAAGATAATTTTACCTCTATACAAGTCACTAGTGCGACCACACTTAGAATACTGTGTACAGTTCTGGTCTCCGGTGTATAAGTGTGGCACCCTGAGGATTCGGCTGCTACAGGGGTATTGCACCTCAACCCAGAGGTGTGATATTCCACTCCCGGGTAAGGATGGAGTGTGGAACTGAGCTCAGAAAGCTGCATGCACTACACACATCCCATTTCCGAGGAGCAGACCAACGGTACTCCCACTTAGAAATGTGCAGGTACGACCGAGTCTGTTCCTGGCTGGAGTGGGAGGGGGGTGGTACATCCCAGTAGTGTAGGGGCAGATAGGGGGAGCAGCCTGGGTAAAGATAGGAGCTCATTGGGTGCTGGTCACCTGAGCTCACACATAGAGGGAGTATTTAAGGTGGGCACCATCTAAGATCAGGGTCAGTCAGTCAGTCAGCCACAGTCAGTCTGTGAGAAGACAGAGAGACATCAGTCTTTGCAGAGCAGTGGAGGAGAGCAGAGGAGCAGAGCAGCCCCAGAGCAAGAGTGAGAGAGGAGAAAGAAAGACCCAGAGGGGGAGAAAGAAGGAACTCTGAGAACCCACATACAAACACAGGGTGAAGAGTTGGCAACAGGGTACCGGATCCCAAACTGGTGGGGGCTACAGCATACCTCAGCCAGAGACCGGAGGCCGTGGGCAGCATCTGCCACGGCCACCCACCATATCCACCCGGAAGGCAGACCACGCGTAGGGTCAGGGAACCCAGAGTCAAGGGTTACCAACAGAAGGCCCGAGGGAGCCGGACATAGGTGGATCCCTGGTGGGGAAGGCCAGAGACGAGGACAGGTCAGAACGGGAGCTCAGAACCACGCTCCAGAACTGCTTGGGGGTTGGCCGAGTCCAGGACCTGGTGGACGCAGCACGGCTCGGGTGGTCACTCAAGGCCGGAGTGACCGGAACATCTGCAGTAAGTAAAGAACCCTGAACTGCACAACCCGACTCTGTCTCTGATTACCATCATCCCTGCACTTCCACAACCACCATCCTCTGCACCTGACCCCCTGAGGCTATACCCCTCCCGTTGGGGGTTATACTACCGAAGCTGCACAAACACCATCAGCCTCAGCGGACCCTGCTGCAGCGGCGGCCGTAGTGACCGCAATTCAACGGGTGGCGTAGTCGACATAAAGAACATCCAGTAACATCATAGGACTGCCACACACTGAGCTTGACACCCTGGGCACGGACCGGGTCACAGCCACTCGGAGACTACAACCCCCATCTGATCCGGCTCCGGGTATTCCCCTAAAGAATATGGCCCAGGGGGCGCGTCAACTTTGGCGTAGTCGGCAGGATTACGTGCCCGCAACACCCGGGTACTGCGTGCCTGAAGAAAAGAACAAGTTTACCTCAAAAAGAAGTCTCCTGCCGGTTCCGGAGGGTCCCCGCCATCGGACTCCATCACAGGTCGATTCCCGCCGGTTGTCCGCCATTAACAGCTTTTTCCCGCCATCTGCAGAGTTTCCCGCCACTGGGAGACGATTCCCGCCATTTCCAAAGGTTTCCCGCCTTGTCAGAGCGGACGCCATTATGGGCGTGCCAGAGGATGGCAAGAGGCCACCTCCCATCGTGGGCCAGGACCGAAAATGGCGCCAAAAGTGGAAACCGCCCCCACCAACAGAGACTGTGATGCTAGAGGTGTCTGTCAGCGTGAAAGAACTGCCCCTGGAGCTGACAATCACCAAGTGGCCCCGGGACCGCCCTCGAAGTGGGAGGACTGAGAAGAAGAGAGCAAAGATGGGTGTCGCCTGGAGCAGTCTGGAGAGAGCGCACCCGGAGACAAGAAGCCTAGAGCTGAGTCCAGAAGAAGCTTACCCGGAGATGGAAGAAGAGCAGAGCAGCACCGGCCCGCTGGCCAGGAGCCTGCTGGAGACAACGGAAGGAGAGCAGAGCAGCACCGACCCGTTGGTCAGGAGCCTGCTAGAAGCAACGACCCCGCTAGGCTTAGTGGAGGTCTTGGCACAGCTTCCCCGAGATCGGGAGTGTGCACAGACTGCGCTGGAGGGCCTCGCACGGAGGATGGCCCGGGTGCAACGAGAGACGTTAGCGGAGTGGAGCCGTGAGATGGCCCAGCAGACAAGAATCCGTCAGCGGAGCACGCCACCCGAGACGAGGAGACAGACCGCCTCTGAGGATGGCGCAGGAGGACTGAAGGCCGGAGACGGCGCCGAGAAGGGAGCCGAACGAATGGAGGCAGGTAAAGGGGACGTCTATACCCCGAGCCGGGAAACCGCGTGCCTGCCCCAGCTCCCCGTCGCAGAGCCCGAAGTATCCCCTGCCGTGCCCGTCGCTGCAACGTCACCGCCGCAGACTAGGCCTCAAACGGGAGCCGCGACCCCTGTGACGTCACACGCCTCGACCCCGAGCGTGACCAAGCAGGAAGTACTACCAGCCTGGTCGCAGGGCCTAGTACCCCCGGGCGCCGCAATATCAACAGCGCCCCCTACCTCCGCGGAGCCTCCGGCCTGGTCGCAGGGCCAAGTAGCCCAGGGCGCCGCCGTCCTTACGGTGCCCTTCACTTTCCAGGTGCCCCAGGCCTGGCCGCAAGGCCTGGGCAACCCGGGCGCCACCACCACCGCGCCCATAAAACCAAGAGTGCCGCATCTGGGAGAAGATCTGTACGCCCAACATACGTGCCCGGATGGGCAGCCCTTTATATGGCCACCGGAGTTTCACCATCCTCGATTCCGGAAAGAGAGACCCCTAGACGAGCCCCTGATTCCGGTTCCAAAGCCCGTAAAAAGGACCTCGCCCCCGCTAGAGGAGGCACAGTTTGAGTGGGACCCCACCGGAGAAGATCTCATGGGGTTCACTCAGGAGACTCGGGCAGCCGCAGCGGAGCGTGCAGAGTGCTGCCGCCAGCAGCTCGAGGTCTTTGAGAGGGAGCGGAGAGAGAGGCGGGTCCGGGAACAACAAGCCCAAATAAGGAGCGCGGAGCAGAAGAGCCGGGCCAGGAGGAGTCCCCGTGCAGCTCATGGTCCCCCTTCCACCGGGACTGTGATCAAGTTTAATATGCAGCACGGGTGGGGCTTCATCCGAGATCACCGCACCCCAGGCGACGTCTTCGTGACCAGGAGAGACGTTGAGTCCCACCTACCGCAGGGACACAGAGGACGTGACCTGTATGTAGGGGACGAGGTCACCTTCACCCGGCACAAGTGTGCCAAAGGACCCTACGCCCTCCATGTGCATCGCCTGACGGAGGAGGAGCTGCGGTGTGAGGAGGAGCAAGAGGACCCGGACGGGTCTGAAGCTAAAGGTAACCACAAAGAAAGAGCAGGAGGACGCCGTCGTTAAGTACAGCAGAGTACAAGCTGTATATAGTTGCCCGTCGGGGCACAGTGAACTGTTGCTAATATAGTCCCCGTTGGGACCAGCGAATTGAACTGTTACCCGTATTTCCCTTATTCCCACTGACCGAGGACTGAGAGCGGTCATCCCTATTCCCATTACCTGGCCGAGGACTGAGAGCGGCCATATCCCTTGTATATAGTTGCGCTTCCTAAAGCGCCCCCTACCGGTTTTATAGGAAAACCATTTTTCTAAGAAACTGTTGCACTTTTCCCGGGCACACGTTGCACAGTGTCCGGAGGAGGAACCAGAAAAAAGAATGTTTATATGAAAAGTTTATTGCTGATAATATATGTGATGTTTTATATGTTTTATTATGTTGTTTATGAAAAAAAAAAAAATTGTATGTTTTGGTGTTGTTTATGTCTTACAGCCCGAGGACGTGCTGTGATTTACCAGGGGGGAATGTGGCACCCTGAGGATTCGGCTGCTACAGGGGTATTGCACCTCAACCCAGAGGTGTGATATTCCACTCCCGGGTAAGGATGGAGTGTGGAACTGAGCTCAGAAAGCTGCATGCACTACACACATCCCATTTCCGAGGAGCAGACCAACGGTACTCCCACTTAGAAATGTGCAGGTACGACCGAGTCTGTTCCTGGCTGGAGTGGGAGGGGGGTGGTACATCCCAGTAGTGTAGGGGCAGATAGGGGGAGCAGCCTAGGTAAAGATAGGAGCTCATTGGGTGCTGGTCACCTGAGCTCACACATAGAGGGAGTATTTAAGGTGGGCACCATCTAAGATCAGGGTCAGTCAGTCAGTCAGCCACAGTCAGTCTGTGAGAAGACAGAGAGACATCAGTCTTTGCAGAGCAGTGGAGGAGAGCAGAGGAGCAGAGCAGCCCCAGAGCAAGAGTGAGAGAGGAGAAAGAAAGACCCAGAGGGGGAGAAAGAAGGAACTCTGAGAACCCACATACAAACACAGGGTGAAGAGTTGGCAACAGGGTACCGGATCCCAAACTGGTGGGGGCTACAGCATACCTCAGCCAGAGACCGGAGGCCGTGGGCAGCATCTGCCACGGCCACCCACCATATCCACCCGGAAGGCAGACCACGCGTAGGGTCAGGGAACCCAGAGTCAAGGGTTACCAAAAGAAGGCCCGAGGGAGCCGGACATAGGTGGATCCCTGGTGGGGAAGGCTAGAGACGAGGACAGGTCAGAACGGGAGCTCAGAACCACGCTCCAGAACTGCTTGGGGGTTGGCCGAGTCCAGGACCTGGTGGACGCAGCACGGCTCGGGTGGTCACTCAAGGCCGGAGTGTCACACTGTCTCTGTATACTGGAGGTAGGGGCCTAAGCTGACCCTAAGCTGGGGCCCTGACTAATCCCTCAACCTGGAGGTACTGTTAAAGGTACAGAGGTCCAGGCCGCCAGCGTAACCCCTACCTCCTGAGGATCCCTGCACCTAAGTAATCTAGTCCTGAGAAGGACCCCGATCACAACAAAAGAGGACAAGTAATAACATGCCCACACACAGTACTTAGACGAACGAGACAGTACAAGGGAAAAACCAAAACCACCTTGCATACAAAGACTACACTACTACAACAGAGGGAACACGAACGGGAAAGGAGATAAATGATAAAGCGAGGAAGGGAAAATACACTCCAAATACACTTATCTCAGAAACTCCAAATACCACGATCCGCTCTGTAAGTC
This sequence comes from Phyllobates terribilis, assembly GCF_046119375.1. Lineage (NCBI taxonomy): Eukaryota > Metazoa > Chordata > Amphibia > Anura > Dendrobatidae > Phyllobates > Phyllobates terribilis. The sequence goes on along the minus strand of NW_027362769.1, from coordinate 394,516,778 downwards.
TGTATGAAATGCTTTCACCGACACTTCCCTAACAGACCAGCAGGCATTTGAAGGAGTCTCACTACAGCAGCATTGATTGCAGCTGGGCGAGGCTGGACCTCGTCTAGCACAGAGAGAAAGAGAATTAACTCCCTCACTGCCGAAAACACAAAGCACCAAAAAGTCAGCTGCGAGAAGTCAGGCTGTGTAATCGTGACGATCTTCGTGGCGACACACCCGTGACAGTACCCCCCCTTCTACGAGGGGCCTCCGGACCCTCAGGGCCAGGTTTATCCGGGTGAGTCGTGTGGAAGGCCCGAACTAATCGGTCTGCGTTAATATCCGACGCAGGAACCCACATCCTCTCCTCAGGACCATACCCTTTCCAATGAACCAGGTACTGAAGGGACCGGCGATTAAAACGTGAATCGATGACCCTTGATACCTGGAACTCCAAGTTACCATTGACCACCACTGGAGGGGGAGGTAAAGGTGACGGTACCACCGGCGCCACATACCTCTTAAGCAATGATCTGTGGAACACGTTGTGAATTTTAAACGTAGGGGGGAGGTCAAGACGGAATGCCACCGGATTAATAATAGAACTGATTCTGTACGGCCCGATGAACCTGGGACCCAGTTTCCAGGAGGGAACCTTAAGTTTAATATTCCTGGTAGACAACCATACCCGATCGTTCACACTTAGGTCCGGACCAGACACTCTCCTCCTATCAGCCATACGTTTGTATCGGTTCCCCATAGTATTCAGATTCTTCAGCACCCCTCTCCATACTGAAGCGAGTGATGAGGAAAATCGTTCCTCCTCAGGAACCCCCGAAGAGCCCCCCCTACTGAAAGTACAAAACTGGGGGTGAAAACCATATGCCCCAAAAAACGGGGACTTACCAGTGGACTCGCTCCGCCTATTATTAAGAGCAAACTCTGCCAGAGGTAAGAAAGAAGCCCAGTCCTCCTGGTTCTCTGACACAAAACACCGGAGATATGTCTCCAAGCTCTGGTTCATACGTTCCGTCTGACCGTTGGTCTGAGGGTGAAAAGCCGATGAGAATGACAAATGCATCCCCCGCCGTGCACAAAACGCCTTCCAGAACTTGGACACAAACTGAGACCCCCGATCAGACACCACATCGGAGGGTACCCCGTGAAGCCTCACAATCTCCCCAATGAACACCTGCGCAAGAGTTTTAGCATTAGGGAGAGCCGGAAGAGCGATAAAATGTGCCATCTTGCTGAACCTGTCCACTACAACGAGTATGACCGTTTTACCCGAAGACGGAGGGAGGTCCGTAATAAAGTCCATAGACAGATGAGTCCAAGGACGCTCCGGGATCTTCAAAGGTAAGAGGGCCCCAGACGGACGGGTATGTGAGGTCTTAGAGCGCGCACAAACCCCACAGGACGCGACAAAAGTTACCACCTCCTTATGTAAGTTAGGCCACCAAAACCGACGCGAGAGAAGATCCACAGTTGCTTTACTCCCCGGGTGTCCTGCCAAAACTGAGTTATGGTGTGCCTCGATCACCTTTTGTCGCAACTGATCTGGAACAAACAGTCTCCCCGGAGGTCCAACAGGGGCGTCCCCCTGAGCCTCCAATACCTCCTCCTCCAGCTCAGAGCATACTGTCGAAACCACCACCCCCTCCTGAAGGATAGGAATCGGGTCGTCCGTATTCCCGGCCCCAGGGAAACTACGAGATAAGGCATCCGCCTTTACATTTTTTGACCCAGGACGATATGTAACGACAAAATTAAACCTGGTAAAAAACAATGACCACCTAGCTTGTCTGGGATTCAGACGTTTCGCGGACTCCAGATATAGCAGGTTCTTGTGATCGGTGATAACGGTGACCGGATGGACTGCCCCCTCCAAAAAATGGCGCCACTCCTCAAAAGCTAACTTAATGGCTAAGAGTTCCCTATTGCCGACATCGTAATTCCTCTCAGCGGACGACAATTTTTTAGAGAAAAAGGCGCACGGATGCCACTTACCAGGGGACGAACCCTGTGACAATACTGCTCCCACCCCTACCTCGGAAGCGTCTACCTCTACAATGAATGGCTGTGACGCATCAGGTTGAATGAGTATGGGTGCTGAGGCAAAACATTTTTTCAAGCAGGAGAATGCTTGACAAGCCTTGTCAGACCACCTAGAAAAATCCGTCCCCTTTTTAGTCATGTCTGTGAGAGGCTTAACCATGGACGAGAAATTACGAATGAACTTCCGGTAATAATTAGCAAACCCCAGGAAACGTTGTAGTGCCTTAAGATTCTCTGGCTGATCCCACTCAAGAACTGCCCGCACTTTCCCAGGGTCCATACGAAAACCGGACGCTGAAACCAGGAAGCCTAAAAACTGGAGTTCCTGTACGGCGAACACACACTTTTCCCATTTGGCATACAGTTTATTATCCCGCAAGATCTGTAACACCTGCCTAACGTGCTCCTGATGAGACACCAGATCCGGCGAGTAAATTAAGATATCATCCAGATATATGACAACAAACTGTCCCACCAGGCGGCGAAAAATGTCATTAACAAAGTGTTGGAACACCGCCGGGGCATTAGTCAGACCGAATGGCATGACAAGGTTCTCATAATGCCCCTCCGGAGTGTTAAACGCCGTCTTCCACTCATCCCCCTCCTTCATCCTAATCAGATTGTACGCCCCCCTGAGATCCAACTTAGAGAACCATTTGGCGCCCACGATCTGATTAAAGAGATCGGGAATAAGTGGGAGTGGATACGGATCTCGGACCGTAATCCGATTAAGTTCACGGAAATCCAGGCAAGGGCGTAGGCCTCCATCTTTCTTCTTAACAAAGAAGAACCCCGCAGCCACCGGTGAAGATGAAGGTCTAATATGCCCCTTAGCCAGACTTTCTGAAATATAATCCTTCATGGCCTGCCTCTCAGGACCAGAAAGGTTATACAACCTAGCTTTAGGTAACTTGGCCTCAGGGAGCAGTTTTACAGAACAGTCATACTCGCGATGAGGAGGTAGTTCCTGACACCCTTTCTCCGAGAATACATCCTCAAAGTCCGCCAGAAATGGAGGTAAGACCCAAGGAGTAACCGCACCGATGACCGTGTTCATGCAGTTTTTATTACAGAATTTACTCCATTGGCTTATCTCTCTGGTTTGCCAATTAATAACCGGGTTATGCTTAGTTAACCAAGGAAGGCCCAACACTATAGGAGTGGGAAGACCCTCCAACACGTAGCAAGACAACAGTTCTTTATGTATCGCCCCCACTTGAAGTTTTACGTCATGCACAGCTTGAAAAAAACTTCCCTGACCGAGAGGCCTGGCATCGATCGAGAATATGGGGATGGGTTTAGCCAACTCACTCAATCGCATACCTTGAACCCGGGCAAACCGAGCATCAACCAGATTAGCCCCGGCCCCACTATCCAGAAGAACAGATATCCTCTCAGTTCTCGTACCCACCACCACCTCCGCCGGTACGAGAAACTGAGACGAACCTAGGGACGAAATACCTACTCCCAGATTGCCGTCCACCACACAACCTGGGATCAACAGTTTTCCGACGACTCTTCACTCTGCAAGGGACGGGATGGACACCCCCCAATAAAATGTCCCTTTCTCCCGCAGAAGAAACACCTTCCTGTCTTATGGCGCACCACCGGTCCCCTCCCCCGAAATGATGTCCCTCCTAATTGCATAGGCTCCTCTGGACTGACCAGGGGAACCACCATATGAGGGGACCTTGTAGGAGGTGGAGTCATCACAGGGGGTCGAGTTATCCCGCACCTCTCCCGAAGCCGTCTGTCAACGCGAATAGCCAGGGCCATAGCGGCTTCCAGTGACGCGGGAGAGTCATACTGTGCCAACACATCCTGTAATTTGTCGGATAAACCTTGACAAAACTGGCTCCTAAGAGCCGGGTCATTCCACTGGGTGTCCGTGGCCCACCTACGGAACTCCGAACAGAATTCCTCCGCCGGACGATCTCCCTGCTGGATCCTACGTAACTTAGACTCAGCAAGGGAGATCCGATCTGGGTCATCATATACGAGTCCCAGAGCAGCGAAAAACCTATCCACTGACTGGAGAGCCGGGGAGCCCGGGGGAAGAGAGAACGCCCAAGATTGTGGGTCCCCTTGTAGGAGCGAGATGACAATTCCCACCCTTTGTTCTTCACTCCCCGATGACCGAGGCCGCAGCCGAAAGTACAATTTGCATGCCTCCCGGAAAACAAAAAACTTGTCCCGCCCCCCAGTGAACCTGTCAGGGAGAGCTACTTTAGGTTCTGGTCCGGCTTGCTCCAGAGGATGCAAAACCTTGGACCTAACGTCCGCCAGCTCCATGGACAAACTCTGCAACTGCCGAGCTAGACCGGCTACTGGATCCATGGTAGCTGGAGAAAAACTAAGTGGGTCGGTGAAAATGTCACACTGTCTCTGTATACTGGAGGTAGGGGCCTAAGCTGACCCTAAGCTGGGGCCCTGACTAATCCCTCAACCTGGAGGTACTGTTAAAGGTACAGAGGTCCAGGCCGCCAGCGTAACCCCTACCTCCTGAGGATCCCTGCACCTAAGTAATCTAGTCCTGAGAAGGACCCCGATCACAACAAAAGGGGACAAGTAATAATATGCCCACACACAGTACTTAGACGAACGAGACAGTACAAGGGAAAAACCAAAACCACCTTGCATACAAAGACTACACTACTACAACAGAGGGAACACGAACGGGAAAGGAGATAAATGATAAAGCGAGGAAGGGAAAATACACTCCAAATACACTTATCTCAGAAACTCCAAATACCACGATCCGCTCTGTAAGTCTGTATGAAAAGCTTTCACCGACACTTCCCAAACAGACCAGCAGGCATTTGAAGGAGACTCACTACAGCAGCATTGATTGCAGCTGGGCGAGGCTGGACCTCGTCTAGCACAGAGAGAGAGAGAATTAACTCCCTCACTGCCGAAAACACAAAGCACCAAAAAGTCAGCTGCGAGAAGTCAGGCTGTGTAATCGTGACGATCTTCGTGGCGACACACCCGTGACACGGAGTGACCGGAACATCTGCAGTAAGTAAAGAACCCTGAACTGCACAACCCGACTCTGTCTCTGATTACCATCATCCCTGCACTTCCACAACCACCATCCTCTGCACCTGACCCCCTGAGGCTATACCCCTCCCGTTGGGGGTTATACTACCGAAGCTGCACAAACACCATCAGCCTCAGCGGACCCTGCTGCAGCGGCGGCCGTAGTGACCGCAATTCAACGGGTGGCGTAGTCGACATAAAGAACATCCAGTAACATCATAGGACTGCCACACACTGAGCTTGACACCCTGGGCACGGACCGGGTCACAGCCACTCGGAGACTACAACCCCCATCTGATCCGGCTCCGGGTATTCCCCTAAAGAATATGGCCCAGGGGGCGCGTCATAAGAAAGACATAGCTGAACTAGAGCGGGTGCAGAGAAGAGCGACCAAGGTTATTAGAGGACTGGGGGGTCTGCAATACCAAGACAGGTTATTAGAGGACTGGGGGGTCTGCAATACCAAGACAGGTTATTAGAGGACTTGGGGTCTGCAATACCAAGACAGGTTATTAGAGGACTGGGGGGTCTGCAATACCAAGACACGTTATTAGAGGACTGGGGGGTCTGCAATACCAAGACAGGTTATTAGAGGACTGGGGGGTCTGCAATACCAAGACAGGTTATTAGAGGACTGGGGGGTCTGCAATACCAAGACAGGTTATTAGAGGACTGGGGGGTCTGCAATACCAAGACAGGTTATTAGAGGACTGGGGGGTCTGCAATACCAAGACAGGTTATTACACTTGGGGTTATTTACTGTGGAAAAAAGAAGGCTTAGGGGGGGATCTTATTACTATGTACAAGTATATGAGGGGACAGTACAAAGACCTTTCTACTGATCTTTTCACTCTGAGGCCTGAGACGGGGACAAGGGGGCATCTTCTACGTCTGGAGGAAAGAAGGTTTAATCATAATTAGTGTTGAGCAATACCTTCCGATATCGGGAAATATCGGATCGGATTGGATATCGCCGATTCCGATACCAAAAACCAATGCAAGTCAATGGGACACAAATATCGGAATAAAAATAAACCCTTTCTTTCCTTGAAGGTTAATTCTACATGAAGGAAAACAACTAAGAATAATGTAGAATGACATGAAAAGCCGGCAATTCATCAGCGGCATACACCGGTACCCGACAATTTACAACAGAAAGAATAGAGCTTCACACATAGATTAGATAGATAGAAACATGTCAGTCACATATATATGAAGTACAGTGATAGTGTTGGTTACTGTACTTGTCATTTAGTGTTAAAATAAAGGATTTATTAAAAAAAAAATTGGCGTGCGGTTCCCCGTAATTTTGGTCTCTAGCGGACGTTAAGCAGACGGCTGGGGCAGATGTTTGAAGCCTGGGAAGGGGGTAAAACCCACGGAGCTTCCCAGGCTACTAATATCAGCCCCCAGCTGAATACCTAGCCTTTACTAGCTATTAAAATGGGGGACCCCCAAAAAAATGACGTGGGGTCCCCCCTATTTTAATAGCTAGCAAAGGCTAGGCAGACAGCTGGGGGCTGATATTAATAGCCCAGGAAGGGTGCCATGAATATTGGCCCCCTCCCAGGCTAGAAACACCAGCCGTCAGCCGCCCCAGAAATGGCGCATCCATAGGATGCGCCAATTCTGGCACTTAGCCTCGCTCTTCCACGCTGCCCTGTAGCGGTGGCAGTGGGGTAATAGGGCTGGGGTTGATGTCAGCTTATAATGCCAGCTGACATCAAGCCCAGGTTAGTAATGGAGAGGAGTCTATAAGACACCCCCATTACTAACCCCATAGTCAAAGTTACAAAAAAACACAACACCCAGAATAAAGTGGGATGACAGGCTGGATGGCAGCGTTCTGCTGCGGTCCAGCCTGTCATGTGAATGTAGCAGAGCTGAAGCCGTCCTGGGAACCATCAAAAGGTAAGGATGAGGTTGCTTTATTATTTTACTTTTATTGCAGGAGATCGTTGGCTTCAGCTGGAATGGGCGTGATGGTAAGTATAGTTTAATTTAGAACAATAAAGAATTGTGTCTTTATTTCAATTAAAGGACTTTATTCTGGGTGTTTGTGTTTTTTTGTAACTTTGACTATGGGGTTAGTAATGGGGGTGTCTTATAGACTCCTCTCCATTACTAACCTGGGCTTGATGTCAGCTGGCATTATAAGCTGACATCAACCCCAGCCCTATTACCCCACTGCCACCGCTACAGGGCAGCGTGGAAGAGCGAGGCTAAGTGCCAGAATTGGCGCATCCTATGGATGCACCATTTCTGGGGCGGCTGACGGCTGGTGTTTCTAGCCTGGGAGGGGGCCAATATTCATGCACCCTTCCTGGGCTATTAATATCAGCCCCCAGCTGTCTGCCTAGCCTTTGCTAGCTATTAAAATAGGGGGGACCCCAAGTCATTTTTTGGGGGGGGTCCCCCATTTTAATAGCTAGTAAAGGCTAGGTATTCAGCTGGGGGCTGATATTAGTAGCCTGGGAAGCTCCGTGGGTATTACCCCCTTCCCAGGCTTCAAACATCTGCCCCAGCAGTCTGCTTAACCTCCGCTAGAGACTAAAATTACGGGGAACCGCACGCCAATTTTTTTTTTAATAAATCCTTTATTTTAACACTAAATGACAAGTACAGTAACCAACACTATCACTGTACTTCTTATATATGTGACTGACATGTTTCTATCTATCTAATCTATGTGTGATTCTCTATTCTGTCTGTTATAAATTGTCGGGTACCGCTGCTGAATTGCCGGCCGGCTTTTTTAAAGAGACGGTGCATGAAAACACTAATATTTTTTTTGATAAATCCTTTACACTAAATGACAAGCACAGTAAGCTGAGCGCTGCCATCCAGCTTGTCATCCTTCAGAGACACTGCAGAGCGCAGGCATTATGGGAACTTCCGATTCCGGTATTCGATATTGTAAAACTATCGGAACTCCGATACCGCGATATTACAGTATCGGAATGCTCAACACTAGACATTACTGATCCTGAGTTACATCCTGTATTATACTCCAGAGCTGCACTCACTATTCTGCTGGTGCAGTCACTGTGTACATACATTACATTACTGATCCTGAGTTACATCCTGTATTATACCCCAGAGCTGCACTCACTATTCTGCTGGTGTAGTCACTGTGTACATACATTACATTACTGATCCTGAGTTACCTCCTGTATTATACTCCAGAGCTGCACTCACTATTCTGCTGGTGCAGTCACTGTGTACATACATTACATTACTGATCCTGAGTTACATCCTGTATTATACTCCAGAGCTGCACTCACTATTCTGCTGGTGTAGTTGACGCGCCCCCTGGGCCAGTGCTGTAGGGGATACCCGGAGCCGGATCTCGATGGGGGTAGTAGTCCTTGTGGCGGTGACCCGGTCCGTGCCCAGGGTGTCAAACTAAGTGGCAGTCTATGGCAACAGATGTTAACTTGATTGTCGACTACGCCACCCGTTGAGTGCGGCTTTGAAGCCGCCGCTGCAGAGCAGTCCACTGAGGCCGGTGGTATATGTGCAGCAGTGATGGTATAACCCCCAACGGGAGGGGTATGGCCTCAGGGCAGAAGGTGTAGATGATGGGGGTTGTGAAGATGCAGAAGGGAAGACTCAGAGTCAGGAGATGCAGTTCAGGGCTTTTACTTACTGGTGTTCTTTTGGTCACTCTGGCCTTGAGTGACCACCCGAGCCGTGCTGCGTCCACCAGGTCCTGGACTCGGCCAACCCCCAGGCAATTCTGGAGCGTGGTCCTGAGCTCCTTTCTGACTCTCCCTTCCTCTGGCCGTTCCCACCAGGGATCCACTTTTGGCCGGCTCCCTCGGGTCTCTTGGTGGTCAAGCCTCCTCTGGGCTCCCTGACCCTATGCTCGGTGTGCCTTTCTAGTGGATTTGGTGAGGGTCGTGGCAGATCCTGCCCACAACCTCCGGTTCCTGGTTAAGGTTCGTTTTGGCCTCTGCCAGCTTGGGTTCCGGTACCCTTGTGCGCCAACCCTTCACCATTCTGTCCTTATTCTGGGATCTTGGGGTTCCTTCTTGTTTCCTCTCTGGGTCCTTCTCACTCCTCTCTCTCTCTCTCAGCAGGCTCTGTTCTGGAGCTGGGCCCAGCCGGAGCCACAGCTCCCTGTCAGCCCTCCTGGCTGAGCTCCTCTGCTCTGCTCCTCAGGCTAAACTCTGACTGACTGACCCTGTTCTAAGATGGTGCCCACCTTATATACTCCCTCTATGTGTGAGCTCAGGTGACCAGCACCCAATGAGCTCCTATCTTTACCCAGACTACTCCCCCTATCTTCCCCTACACTACTGGGATGTTCCACCCCCCTCCCACTCCAGCCAGGGACAGACGCTGTCGTACCTGCACATAAACTGGTGGGAGTACCGTCGTTCTGTCCCCCGGAAATGGGATGTATGTAGTGCATGCAGCCTACTAGCTCAGTTCCACACTCCATCCTTACCCGGGAGTGGAATACCACACCTCTGGCTTGAGGTGTAATACCCCTGTAGCAGCCGAATCCTCAGGGTGCTACATTCCCCCCTGGTAAATCACAGCACGTCCTCGGGCTGTAAAAGAATAAAAACATCCACAAACATACAAATTTTCTTTCAAAAACATCATAAACATATAAAACACTATATATATATCATCAGCATAAAACTTTTCATATAAAACTTTTCATATAAAACTTTTCATAGTAAACATTCTTGTTCCTCCGGCCACGGTGCAACTTGTGACCGGGTAAAGTGCAACAGTCTCTTGTAGTAAAAACAACAGTTTCCTATAAAACCGGTAGGGGGCGCCTTAGAAAGCGCAACTATATACAAGGAGAGGTATGGCCGCTCTCAGTCCTCGGCCAGTGGGATTAGGGATGGCTGCTCACAGTCCTCAGCCTGTGGGGAGATGGGACACACTGGAACAGTTCACTGGTCCCAACGGGGACTATAATGGTAACAGTTATTGTACCTTCACGGGTAACTATTTACAGTGCTCCTACTGTACTTTAGTAGCGACGTCCTCCAGCTCCTTCCTCCGTGTACCCTTCAGACCCGTCCGGGTCCTCTTGCTCCTCCTGACACCTCAGCTCTTTCTCTGTCAGTCTGTGCACATGAAGGGCATAGGGTCCTTTGGCACATTGGTGCCGGGTGAAGGTGACCTCATCACCCAGGTAAAGATCACGACCTCTGTGTCCCTCCGGTAGGTGGGACTCGACATCTCTTCTGGTCACGAAGACGTCGCCGGGGGTGTGATGATCTCGAATGAAGCCCCAACCGTGCTGCAACTGGAATTTAATTACAGTCCCGGTGGCACGGGGACCGTGGGCTGCACGGGGGTTCCTCCTGGTCCGGCTCTTCTGTTCTGCACTTTTTATTTGCAGCCGCTGCTCGCGGACCCGCCTCTCTCTTCTTTCTCGGTCAAAGGCTTCCAACTGCTGGCGGCAGCACTCTGCACGCTCCGCTGCAGCCGCCCGGGTTTCTTGAGTGAACCCGATGAGGTCTCCTCCTGCGGGGTCCCACTCAAACTGCGCCTCCTCTAACGAGAGCGGGGTCATCTTGAGGGGCGCCGGAGCCGGGATCAGGGGCTCATCCAGAGGTCTTTCTTTCCGGAGTCGGGGATGGTGGAACTCCGGTGGCCACACAAAGGGCTGCCCATCCGGGCATGTGTGCTGGGCAAATAGGTCTTCACCCAGGTGTGGCGCTGTGGACGTTGAGGGCGCTGTTTTGGTGGCGGCGCCCGGGTTCACCAGGCCTTGCGACCAGGCTTGGGGCACCCTGAATGTAAAGGGCACCGTGAAGACGGCGGCGCCCGGGGTTACTTGGCCCAGCGACCAGGCCGGTGGCTCAGTGGAGGTAGAGGGCGCTGTTGGTACTGCGGCGCCCGGGGGTACTCGGCCTTGCGACCAGGCCGGTGGCGTCTCCTGCTTGGCCGCGCTCAGGGTTGAGGCGCGTGACGTCACAGGGGGCGTGGTCGCGGCTCCTGCTTGGGGCCTAGTCTGGAGCGGTAGCGGTGCGGCAACGGGCACGATCAGTGGGACTTCGGGCTCTGCGACGGGGAGCGGGGGTAGGCTTACGGTGGCTGGGCTTGGGGTAGTGACGTCCCCTTTACTTGCCTCCGTCTCTTCAGCTCCCTCTGCGGCGTCGTCTCCGGCCTCCGTCCCTTCTGCATCCTCTTCAGGGGCAGGCGTGCTCCTCGTTGCAGGTGGTGTGCTCCGCTGGCGGGTTCCAGCCTGCTGGGCCATCTCTCTGCTCCATGCGGCCAGTACGTCCCGCTGCACTCGGGCCATCCTCTGAGCCAAGCCCTCCAGTGCGGTCCGTGCATGCTCCCGATCTCTGGGGAGCTGCGCCAGGATCTCCACCAGGCCTTCTGGGGTTGTCGCTTGCAACAGGCTCCTGACCACAGGGTCGGTGCTGCCTGCCTCTCCCTCCATCTCCGGGTACGGCTTCTCTAGACTCCTCCAGGCTGCTCCCATCTTCTCTCTTTTGTTCTGTCTCCGCCCACATTGAGGGCGGTCCTGGGGAAACTTGGTGATTGTCAGTTCCAGGGGCAGACCCCTCACGCTGATGGACATCTCTAACATCACAGTCTCTGCTGGTGGGGGCGGTTTCCGCTTTTGGCGCCATTCCTTGACCTGGCCCACGATGGGAGGTGGCCTCTTGCCACCCTCCGACACGCCCATAATGGCGTCCGCTCTGCCAGGGCGGGAAATCTTCTGAAATGGCGGGAACCGCTTCCCAGTGGCAGGAAACTCCGTGGATGGCGGGAAAAGACTGCAGATGACGGCCAAATGGCGGGAACCGATCCGAGATGGCGTCCGATGGCGGGGACCCTCCAGAATTGGTGGGAGACTTCTTTTTGAGGTAAATGTGAACTTTTCTTCAGGCACGCAGTACCCGATGGTTGCGGGCACGTTATCCTGCCGACTACGCCAAAGTTGACGCGCCCCCTGGGCCAGTGCTGTAGGGGATACCCGGAGCCGGATCTCGATGGGAGTAGTAGTCCTTGTGGCGGTGACCCGGTCCGTGCCCAGGGTGTCAAACTAAGTGGCAGTCTATGGCAACAGATGTTAACTTGATTGTCGACTACGCCACCCGTTGAGTGCAGCTTTGAAGCCGCCGCTGCAGAGCAGTCCACTGAGGCCGGTGGTATATGTGCAGCAGTGATGGTATAACCCCCAACGGGAGGGGTATGGCCTCAGGGCAGAAGGTGTAGATGATGGGGGTTGTGAAGATGCAGAAGGGAAGACTCAGAGTCAGGAGCTGCAGTTCAGGGCTTTTACTTACTGGTGTTCTTTTGGTCACTCTGGCCTTGAGTGACCACCCGAGCCGTGCTGCGTCCACCAGGTCCTGGACTCGGCCAACCCCCAGGCAATTCTGGAGCGTGGTCCTGAGCTCCTTTCTGACTCTCCCTTCCTCTGGCCGTTCCCACCAGGGATCCACTTTTGGCCGGCTCCCTCGGGTCTCTTGGTGGTCAAGCCTCCTCTGGGCTCCCTGACCCTATGCTCGGTGTGCCTTTCTAGTGGATTTGGTGAGGGTCGTGGCAGATCCTGCCCACAACCTCCGGTTCCTGGTTAAGGTTCGTTTTGGCCTCTGCCAGCTTGGGTTCCGGTACCCTTGTGCGCCAACCCTTCACCCTTCTGTCCTTATTCTGGGATCTTGGGGTTCCTTCTTGTTTCCTCTCTGGGTCCTTCTCACTCCTCTCTCTCTCAGCAGGCTCTGTTCTGGAGCTGGGCCCAGCCGGAGCCACAGCTCCCTGTCAGCCCTCCTGGCTGAGCTCCTCTGCTCTGCTCCTCAGGCTAAACTCTGACTGACTGACCCTGTTCTAAGATGGTGCCCACCTTATATACTCCCTCTATGTGTGAGCTCAGGTGACCAGCACCCAATGAGCTCCTATCTTTACCCAGACTACTCCCCCTATCTGCCCCTACACTACTGGGATGTTCCACCCCCCTCCCACTCCAGCCAGGGACAGACGCTGTCGTACCTGCACATAAACTGGTGGGAGTACCGTCGTTCTGTCCCCCGGAAATGGGATGTATGTAGTGCATGCAGCCTACTAGCTCAGTTCCACACTCCATCCTTACCCGGGAGTGGAATACCACACCTCTGGCTTGAGGTGTAATACCCCTGTAGCAGCCGAATCCTCAGGGTGCTACATAGTCACTGTGTACATACATTACATTACTGATCCTGAGTTACCTCCTGTATTATACTCCAGAGCTGCACTCACTATTCTGCTGGTGCAGTCACTGTGTACATACATTACATTACTGATCCTGAGTTACCTCCTGTATTATACTCCAGAGCTGCACTCACTATTCTGCTGGTGCAGTCACTGTGTACATACATTACATTACTGATCCTGACTTACCTCCTGTATTATACTCCAGAGCTGCACTCACTATTCTGCTGGTGCAGTCACTGTGTACATACATTACATTACTGATCCTGAGTTACTTCCTGTATTATACTCCAGAGCTGCACTCACTATTCTGCTGGTGCAGTCACTGTGTGCTTACATTATATTACTGATCCTGAGTTACTTCCTGTATTATACTCCAGAGCTGCACTCACTATTCTGCTGGTGCAGTCACTGTGTACATACATTACATTACTGATCCTGAGTTACCTCCTGTATTATACTCCAGAGCTGCACTCACTATTCTGCTGGTGCAGTCACTGCGTACATACATTACATTACTGATCCTGAGATATATCCTGTATTATACTCCAGAGCTGCACTCACTATTCTGCTGGTGCAGTCACAGTGTACATACATTACATTACTGATCCTGAGTTACATCCTGTATTATACTCCAGAGCTGCACTCACTATTCTGCTGGTGCAGTCACTGTGTACATACATTACATTACTGATCCTGAGTTACTTCCTGTATTATACCCCAGAGCTGCACTCACTATTCTGCTGGTCCAGCCGCTCCCTCTCTCCTCACACACATATTATACATTTATACAGAATAATAGCTACTTACACTGTGACATCTGGTCCGGTTACCAAACAAAATAATAACAATATAATAAGTAAAATAAACAATAGCTGACAAAAATATTTACAAACTAATATATACATATACATTTTTTTTAAAATTAATATAAAATAAATACTAACTATATAAATATATACAAGAATAAACAAAACCCCCCACACTGGAGCCCACCAGTCCCTCCCCGGCACTGACCTGAGAGCTGGTCCTGCGTCTCATGCCTCAGTCCATGTCCAACGTCCATAGGCCAGATCAGGCAGTGCCAGTTTTTCACCCAAATAACCAGTGTCCCACAAGATGAACCCACCTCCCCCCTTTTCCTTCCACCCAACCTAACACCTCCACCCAAACCCATATATACAATATATACAGAAACAAACAATACAATAACCACAACTGACAAAGCCCAAGTTCGGCACCTGCAGCCCTACATCACTGTCTACTGATCAATAAAACAAAAATCTATGGTGTCAGCAGCAGCCCACCACCAGGAGAGGAGATGACCAGACTAGGGCACACTAAAAGAAAAGCCCCTCCAGAGGAGAGCGGCCCTCCGTGTACCCAGTCTCTCATACTCCAGAGAACGCACCTTCACCAGGTCACCGAGTATGGTCCTAAACACATCGTCCACTGGGAGGATTTTCCGCTGCGTCGATACTAAGCACCGTGCGTTCCACGTGTGATACCTAACCACTGCGCTAACTAGAAATAAGGTGCAGCGGTCCCGACCACCCAGGTCCCCGAATGCTCCATAGGCCCATTCCGCATAAGAGAGACCGGCCAGCCGGGGCCAGCCAATGGAGGCGCCCACCCTGTTGTACACCTCTGTGTTAAAGGGGCAACGAAGCAGGAAGTGGTCCATGTGACTAGCCCAGGCGGAGATGGGGATGACTCGGTACCCGGGCCTTTAGCCTGGCTTTTAGGGATGTCACAGTGGTCGGCTCCCGGGCCCGTACCCTGGGCCTCTCCTTTAAAAAGGGGTTGGTGATTTGTTAAGTTTATAAAAGAGTTTGTGACGCCACCTGTGGTTTCTGGTGAGGATCACCAGCGCTGCGCAGTCCACTGAGGCAGGTGATAAGGCAGCTGGATGGTATAACTCCCCACAGGTAGAGCTGGGCCTCAGGGCAGTGTATGAAGGGGGATGCAGGACGAAGAGACCCCGCCGGGTCAGAGCAAGAACAGGGACAGACACGATAGTCACTCCAATACCTTTTACTGATGGAAATTCAGGCACGTCCCGGAGCACTGTAGGGTGAAGGGTGTATGTCCGGATCCTCCCCAATGAGCAGGTTTTGGGCCTCCTGGTTCTTGACTCTGCGTAGTAAGTTTCTGACCTGCCTGGAGCTAGGCCTAACTTTGTCTCTGTCCTGCGCTGGCTGACCTTGTGGTAGGGCCTTCTCTTGGATTACACGCTCCCGACTTACGGGTCCTATGTGTCTCCTGGCTCCGTTACGTATCAGCACTTTAGCGATCCTGGGACTTGTAGTTCTCCAGGGATTCCGGTTTATCTTACTGGGTCATGGAGATCCTGGTAAGCTTCAGACCCGGTGTCCGGTAACAGCTTCTTCGGGGTGAGCTAGTTAAGCTCCTCTGCCCCCTATGAACTAACTCTCTCTACTCGCCTTCAGCCTACTCGCGCCCTCTCTAGGCTACTCACACTAACGGCAGCTTGCCGCGCTTCACCGATCTTATGGCGCCGGCACACCTAAAGCTCACCTCTCTGAGCTACAACTGAGTCTCGATCTGGATAAGCTCCACTGCAGGATAGCAATAGCAGGAGCTGGAACAGGCTTTTGTCCTCTGAGGTAACTCCTCTCAGGCTGTACTGGACTCACTGCTAAACCAGACTGAACTAGACTCTGACTCCAACTAACTGCTGCCTGGCTCCACCTTCCCCTTTATATCCCTAATGGGCTTCCTCTGGTGGTCTAAGGTGGAAGGTGGAGATGTGTGAATGGTTATGGGGGCCTCTTGTGGAGGAATCCATCAATACACCCTTCTAGGAGTTGTGATACCAAGCACAGCTGGGCTTCACACATGCTTTCCAGCATGGTACCACAATGCTCCCGAGGCAGTTCCTGTCCTCAGAACTCCTACACTTCAGATTGTCCCTCACACACAGTTTCCCATGGAAGCAGCGCCAAGCCAAGTCCCAAAAGTTCGAGGGGATCCAGATAGAATTCAAAAGATGTAGATCCACCCCAGGATCCCGACTTGGGCAATCCCTGAGCGCCAGAGGCCTCTGAAAATGGATCAACAGAGCCCTTTTGTCAAGGAGCTTCCTTGGCAGAGTCCTGACCTCCCACATTCCCAGAACCATGATAGTGTAAGCCAGGAGATGTCCATGCGGTGTGCGTAAATCCTTCAATTGCCCTCCTGTCTCCCATTCTTGGAAGAAAGGCTGAAACCATCCCCTACAGGAGAATACCCACAGAGGAGCCCTCTCTTTCCAGAGGTTTGTAATATTGATCTTAATGAAGGTATTCACAAGGAATACCACAGGGTTGACCATACCCAACCCTCCTAGTCTCCTCGTACGGTAAGTAACCTCACTCTTGACTAGGTTCAGTCTATGCCCCCATAACAGTTGGAAGAACAAACTGTAGACCCGAGTCCAGAGAGGCTCTGGCAAGATGCACACACTGCCCAGATAGATCAGCAAAGGGATCAGGTAAGTTTTTATCAGGTTTACCCTTTCCCTTAGGGTCAAAGACCAACCCTTCCATTGGTTCACCTTCTGAGTGGAGATCTCTAGCCTGCTGTCCCAATTTTGTTTGGGGTAATCCCCCTGGCCAAATTCGATGCCAAGAACTTTTGCAGAGACTTTGGGTCCTGGAAGGGTGTCCGGGAGATCAAAACCAGGATCTCCTCCTCCCAGCCAGAGACTCTCACACTTATCCCAGTTGATCTTAGACCCAGATGCCTCCGAGTAGCAATTTACCTCTGACATCAGCCATTCTGCCTCCCCATCAGAGGAAACAAAAACGGTGACGTCATTGGCATACGCCACCACTCTCAGAGTGGCTTCCGGTGCTGCCCGGCCCATCCCGATCCCAGCCAACGGTCCACGCTCCACCCTCCTAAGAAGTGGGTCAATCGCAAACACGTACAGCAGCGGGCTCAAGGGATAACCCCGCCAAACACCACATCCAACCTCAAAAGAGCTGCCAATCCAACCGTTCACAAGCGGGAAACTCTCTGCTCCAGCGTACAAGGTCTTAAGCCAATCAACAAACCCCCCCCCCGGCAGGCCATACCTCAGAAGGACAGACCAGAGGTACTCATGATTAACCCGATCAAACGCTTTTAACTGGTCCAATGACAGCATGTACCCCTTCCAGTGGCCAGCCCTACCCTGCTCCACCGCCTCTCGGACACAGAGTACAGCACTAATTGTACTGCGGCCCGGAACAGAGCAATGCTGGGCTCCCGAAAGAAGTCGGGGCACAAATTTCACCAGCCGATTAAACAGCACCTTTGCCAAAACCTTCCTGTCTGCATTGAGAAGCGCTATGGGATGCCAATTCTCAATGCAAGATGGGTCCTTACCCTTTGACAAGATGATCAGGGCAGACCTCCTCATTGACTTTGGCAGAGTGCCCGAGAAAAGACACTCATTGAATACCTCAGTCAAGAGGGGAACCAAGGCGTCCTTAAAGGTCTTACAGAATTCAGATGTTAAGCCATCTGGACCGGGAGATTTCTTTAGGGCAAGCCCTTCAATCACAAACTTAAGTTCCTCTTCCCTGATCATCTCTGTCAAAACGCCAAGAGAGGGGTCTACCTCTGGTTCGGGGACGGCTTCAGCCAGAAAAGCCGACATCTCATCCCAATCCAGATCCCTCTACCCCAAGAGGTGCGAATAGAAGGATCTGACGACCTCCAGGATCCCTGATCTGGATCTTTTCAGGGACCCCGCAGTGTCAACCAGTCCTGTAACAACTTTACTATTCACTGACATCTTGCAGTTTCTGTAAGGGTCGGGCAAGCGGTACTTCCCATAATCCCTCTCAAAAACCAAAGATGCATGTCTATCATACTGACACCTCATTAGCAAAGATTTCACTCTGGAGATCTCCTCGCGGCTACCTCCAGTTGAGACAAGATGCTTGAGTTTCCTCCTCAAGCCCTGATACAGGCGATACCTGTCCAGGCTCCTGAGGCTCGAGAGCTGGCGGAAGAATCTCGCCATCCTTTTCTTAAACATCTCCCACCACTCTGACTTACTACTACAAAGATCCAGTAAGGGTACCTGGCTCTGAAGAAAATCCTCAAAGGACTGTCTTATCTCCGCTTCTTCCAAGAGAGACGAATTGAGCCTCCAAAAGCCTCTTCCCATCCGGGGAGTCTCTGTAACATTCAGGGAAAACAAAATCAAACAGTGATCGGAGAACTCCACCTCAACAACAGATACTGCTGAAGAGACGGCTTCCTCCTTTAAATAAAACCTGTCTATCCTGGACCTACAGTTACCTCTATGATAGGTGAACCCCTCGTGGCCTGCGGTGTGCCGGATGTGGACATCCACCAGGCGAGCCTCACTAGCTATACTATTAAGGGCGACGCTATCATAAGTCAGCTTGTCTCTGGAACCTCCTCTATCCCGGGGCCTCGAAACAGTGTTAAAGTCCCCTCCAAAGACGACCTGCCGACTCGTAAAAAGGTAGGGCTTGATCCTCATAAAGAGACACTTCCGGTCCCACTTAGATTGGGGACTATAGATGTTACTGAGCCGGAGCTCTTGTCCCTTCATGAGGACATCTAATATCAGGCACCTCCCCATTTCTAACTCAATAACCCGTCGGCATTCTACCGGTGCGGTAAAAAGGACCGCCACTCCGCTATACGGCTCGGCCGCAAGAGACCAATAGGAGGGCCCGAGTCTCCACTCCCTCATAGCAATAAACACCTCTGCCATATTTGGCAACCTGGTCTCTTGCAAAAAGAAAATGTCAGCTTCAACCCGGTGAGAAAATCAAAGGCCGCAAATCTAGCCATATTTGACTTAATGCTGGTGACATTAATGGACGCCAGTGTCAACGGAGTGGGTACCGCCATCATTGGTGATCGAGTTGGGTGGCTTTTTTCTTCCCACTCCCCTTATCCTCTGTCTCAGACTAGGAATCCTTCCCCCCTCTTTAATGACACAGGGGTGTCCATTCCCACATTTTTCCTTCTTTTCTCGTCCTCATCTCCGGACTCTGGGCCAGTCCCTCCCCCCAAGGACCTTGCATCCCCAGGAGAAGGAGACTCGGCGCCCCCTGTAAGCTCCGCCAAAGGCGGAACCTCACCATCAGCCTCCTCTTCAGAGGAAGAGATGTTATCAAGGGCTTGGAACCGGTTAGAAAGACCAACTAGAGGGGAGTCAGTTTTACCTTCCTTAGGTACCTTGGCCAGAGCGGGAAAAGATGTTTTATCTCCCTTCTTTCTCTTCTGTTTGGTGCCGAGCTTACGCTTGTCCTCTAGCCACCGCTTATTATCCTCATCCATACTTTCATAATGGGAGGATTCTGAGGCAGAGGCGGTTTCCTCCCTGTGGATCCTCCTGACCTCCTCATCCAACTCATCATCCCTCGGGGCCTTAGCAGTAACACTGTCATCCAGGACAGGGGCCGCCCCAGTAGCCCGGGGCTCGCCCCGCTCCCTCTCCTGTCTGCACTTGTCTAGACGCCTCATCTGAGCAGGCGTCTTTTTATTGCTTTTCTTCTCTGGCCCCTCAGCTCCCCCACCCTGCTAGTCTCCTCCCCAGCAGAATCGGCCTCACAGCTTTCTCTCACCGGGGTCTCGACTGCATTAGCGAAGGAGCGAGGACAACGGCTGAATGGGTGACCTAACTCACCACACAGGTGGCACCTAATCTCCACACAAGAGGCAGCAAGATGGGCCAAACACCCCCACACAATGCACATTTCTGCACAGTGAAGTTTGCACTGAAGTGTGTGGGGTCACCGCCATAGGCGGATTATAATGAGGGCAATCTGGGCTACCACCCGGGGCCCCTGGGCTCCAGGGGGCCCGGGGCTCCATGGCCAGATTGCCCTCATTATAATATGTGCGGCCGGCACATACTGGCAGATAGTGACGGGGGGCCCCGGACCGCTCCCCCAGCAGCAGCGCACGGCCGCTACTTCTTCCTCGGCCGGGCCAGCACTACACCTGTTAACTTCCCTGTGTGCTGGCCCGGCAGCGTCACTGCTAGGAGCCATGGCCCTGTGCGCGGCCGTGTCTGATAGCATGACGTCACGCAGTGCGCGCTGCGCTGCTGCACTGGAGAGAAGCTGGAGGACTGGAGCCAAGCCGGGGGATGGTGAGTGTGCGTGTGTGAGAGTGTGTGAGTGTGTGTGTGTGTGTGAGTGAGTGATTGAGTGAGTGTGTGTGTGTGAGTGTTTGTGCAGGCAGATATCATTGTGTGATGTCTGTTTATATGTATTTTTGTGTTTCAAATGTGTTTATGCGTGTATGTACAGTACAGACCAAAAGTTTGGACACACCTTCTCATTTAAAGATTTTTCTGTGTTTTCCTGACTATGAAAATTGTACATTCACACTGAAGGCATCAAAACTATGAATTACCACATGTGGAATTATATACTTAACAAAAAAGTGTGAAACAGCTGAAAATATGTCTTATATTCTAGGTTCTTCACAGTAGCCACCTTTTGCTTTGATGACTGCTTTGCACACTCTTGGCATTCTCTTGATGAGCTTCAAGAGGTAGTCACCGGAAATGGTCTTCCAACAATCTTGAAGGAGTTCCCAGAGATGCTTAGCACTTGTTGGCCCTTTTGCCTTCACTCTGCGGTCCAGCTCTGCCTTCAATTTTGAATAAATCCCCAACAGTGTCACCAGCAAAGCCCCCCCACACCATCACACCTCCTCCTCCATGCTTCACGGTGGGAACCAGGCATGTAGAGTCCATCCGTTCACCTTTTCTGCGTCGCACAAAGACACGGTGGTTGGAACCAAAGATCTCAAATTTGGACTCATCAGACCAAAGCACAGATTTCCATTGGTTTAATGTCCATTCCTTGTGTTCTTTAGCCCAAACAAGTTTCTTCTGCTTGTTGCCTGTCCTTAGCAGTGGTTTCCTAGCAGCTATTTTACCATGAAGGCCTGCTGCACAAAGTCTCCTCTTAACAGTTGTTGTAGAGATGTGTCTGCTGCTAGAACTCTGTGTGGCATTGACCTGGTCTCTAATCTGAGCTGCTGTTAACCTGCGATTTCTGAGGCTGGTGACGCGGATAAACATATCCTCAGAAGCAGAGGTGACTCTTGGTCTTCCTTTCCTGGGGTGGTCCGCATGTGAGCCAGTTTCTTTGTAGCGCTTGATGGTTTTTGCAACTGCACTTGGGGACACTTTCAAAGTTTTCCCAATTTTTCGCACTGACTGACCTTCATTTCTTAAGGTAATGATGGCCACTCGTTTTTCTTTACTAAGCTGCTTTTTTCTTGCCATAATTCAAATTCTAACAGTCTATTCAGTAGGACTATCAGCTGTGTATCCACCTGACTTCTGCACAACACAACTGATGGCCCCAACCCCATTTATAAGGCAAGAAATCCCACTTATTAAACCTGACAGGGCACACCTGTGAAGTGAAGACCATTTCCGGTGACTACCTCTTGAAGCTCATCAGGAGAATGCCAAGAGTGTGCAAAGCAGTCATCAAAGCAAAAGGTGGCTACTTTGAAGAACCTAGAATAT
This sequence comes from Phyllobates terribilis, assembly GCF_046119375.1. Taxonomy (NCBI): domain Eukaryota; kingdom Metazoa; phylum Chordata; class Amphibia; order Anura; family Dendrobatidae; genus Phyllobates; species Phyllobates terribilis. Next base: position 394,495,003 of record NW_027362769.1, on the reverse strand, counting down.
AAGACATATTTTCAGCTGTTTCACACTTTTTTGTTAAGTATATAATTCCACATGTGGTAATTCATAGTGTTGATTCCTTCAGTGTGAATGTAGAATTTTCATAGTCAGGAAAATACAGAAAAATCTTTAAATGAGAAGGTGTGTCCAAACTTTTGGTCTGTGCTGTATATGTCTATATATGATTGTGTGTGTGCTTGACTGCGTGCAGCCTCCCACTGTCTCTGGGGGGCACCGTGCGGTCTCCTGCTGTGTATAGATGGCTACGTGCTGCCTCCCACTGTATATAGATGGCTACGTGCGGCCTCCCGCTGTATATAGATGGCGCCATGCGGCCTCCCGCTGTGTATAGAAGGCTACGTGCGGCATCCTGCTGTGTATAGATGGCTACTTGCGGCTTCCTGCTGTGTATAGATAGCTACGTGCAGCCTCCTTCTGTGTTTAGATGGCTACGTGCGGCCTCCTGCTGTGTATAGATGGCTATGTGCGGCCTCCTGCTGTGTATAGATGGCTACGTGCGGCCTCCTGCTGTGTATAGATGGCTACGTTCGGCCTCCAGCTGTGTATAAATGGCTACGTGCGGCTTCCTGCTGTGTATAGATGGTTACGTGCGGCCTCCTGCTGGGTATAGATGGCTACGTGTGGCCTCCTGCTGTGTATAGATGGCTATGTGTGTCCTCCTGCTGTGTATAGATGGCTATGTGTGTCCTCCTGCTGTGTATAGATGGCTACGTGTGGCCTCCCGCTGTGTATAGATGGCACCGTACGGCCTCCCGCTGTGTATAGATGGCTACGTGCAGCCTCCCGTTGTGTATAGATGGCTACGTGCTGCCTCCCGCTATGTATAGATGGCTACGTGCGGCCTCCCGCTGTGTATAGATGGCTACGTGCGTCCTACTGCTGTGTATAGATGGCTACATGTGCTCAATATTAAGTCATACAATTAATGTAAGGAGGCTATGTGCCCTCGATGCAGAAATGCTCCGGATTTTTATTGAGCATGTCTGCATCTCCCTGGCAGAAAAAACGCATGCGGATTGTACATGCGGATTGTACATGCGTTTTTCCTGCCAGGGACAAGCGGATGTGAAGCGTTCTTCACTTGCATTTCTGCATGCGGGTTGACAAGCGATTTTAGCATCACTTGGAAAGTGCTTGACAACTTGGTCACACTATATAAATCCATGCAAATGGCATGGATTTATATAGTGTGACCGTAAAAGAATGGTAAAAAATAAAAAATAAATATATACTTACCTTCTGATGGCCTGCCGACGTCAGCGGTTGCGTGACCCGTCACATGACTAAATGACGTCACAACAGGTTCTTTTCAGACCATCGCGAGCTGCCGGCAAGCCAGGACGCATCGGATAAAGACACCAGGGACCGTCAGAAGGTAGGTATAATATATATATATATTTTTATTCTTTTTTTACAGGTTCTATGGTACCCGGGTCTGGATGAGTCTCCTGTCCTCCACACCCGGGTACCATCCGCACATTGAAACGCATGGATTCTGCATGTACAGATGTAGTGATGCGGATTCCATGCGTTCCAATGCAAGTCAATGGCGGCGAAAACGCAGTGCGTCCGCAAAATAATTGGTAGTGCTGCGGATTTTTCCGCAATGATAATCCGCAGCGGAAATTTCCTCAGCATGTGCACAGCACACGGGGATTACCATTGAGGAACATGGCAGACCTTCTACCAAACGTTTTTTAAGTGTTTCTGCAGCGGAATTGCCACTGCGGAAACGCTTAAAAAACGCATATTGGTCACACAGCCTAAAAAAAATTATTAGAATTAATATTAAGCCAAATTAATTTCATGTGAACTATCACATGATCTATCACAGGGGATCATGTGACATGTCACGTGATACATCAGGTGTGTGTGTGGTGGGGGGGCCCGCGCCTTCTAAACTGCCCGGGGCCCTTGCTACTCTTAATCCACCCCTGGTCGCCGCACCTGTGACAGAGCTTCGGTTGCCCCTGGTAGAAGACCAGGATACGATCCCTACCCAGGAAGGCAGACGATGGAATGTGGGCAACCGTACCACCTGAACGCTTAAGTTTTACCATAAACGTCCAGGCCCCTGACCAGATACCAAACTCGTCGCATTTTTTTTTTGGCATCTCCACCACCTCTCCATACCGACCAAGCCACGTCATGATGTCATAACAAGAAAGCGACTCGTTACGAGTCATCACGGTCACTTTCTTGATCTGGTTTTGGCGAGACACTGCCTGAACGGCAAAGTCTCGCCAGCCGGGCTAATTTTTTGCCAACTCATAATTCGTCCAGAAGAGCTCAAGCCCCTCCGGCCGAACAAAGCTGACATCAAACTCAGGTGTGGAATAGGGATGTATCAAGGCGTAGATGTCAATCTCCTTGAAGCCCATCCTCACCAGGAGCTCCACAACTTTAGACCTTGGAGGACATGCATCACTGCCCCTCCACCGAAGACGGACCACATTCCTACGCACACTGCCTGGCCCGGCTGTTGGGAGGGACCACACTGTATCCCCCCCTTTTTGCTCTCGGAAGGCCCCGAGGCCATGCCTCTCTATCCAGAAGGATAGATCAACCTCTCGATCCTCTACCATTAGTGATCTCTCCCCCTTCTTTAGAGCCTCCAGAAGGTGCCGTTGCAACATGCCGTCCCCAAAGCCCGGAGACGAGGAGGAGGAGGATGCCCTATTTGCACCGGAGGTGACACTGGCATAACTCTGGAGAGGCGTTGCCACCACCGGGGGGGGGCAACCGGACCAGTGACTACATCAGCCCCAACAGCATCACCATTGCCTACCTCCATCTCACCCTCCACCAAACCAGCAACCACACCACTAGACAATGAATTGGCCTCATTCACACCCACCACCACATTCATTCCTGCTGGACCAGTAACAATGGTGGATGACATTTTGGCCTCCACATCATCAGGCACAAGGGGCTCAGTCACCTCCATAGAACTGGAGGCGACCTCACCCCCGGTCTTATGTGTGCCCTCCACATCATCAGTCGGTAATTTCTGTTTGACATTCGGTATAATGCGCCGCTGATCTTTAGCTGTTGTGAGGCGCCGCTGATATTTAGCATCAGGATCCTCCGGATCAGCGACGCCAACACAAAATAGCACTTTCGTGGGAGGACTGGAATGCTCAGCCCCGACAGCCCCCTCACACTGCCGCCGCTTCTCAACTAAGTGATCAGTGGCAACAGCATTCAGAGGCGCTGAGGCTACCGGAGCTGCCCCCGACACCGGGCTGCTCCCCCCTCCCACTGAGGAGCGCACCACAGTATCGTGGCCTGACCGAACGCCCGCCGCCGGGCAGCCCTCACTGTCCAGCCTCTCGGCTGTTGCACCTCCTGCTGCGTCCCCGCTACTACAAGCAGAGATGGAGCTCTGCGCCTCACTACCACGCTGTGTAATCTCCCAGCGCCTTTGCACCGGATCCACAGCAGAACCCGGGCTGGGCAGGGCAATGGGGCTTATACAGCGAGCTGAGCCAGCCGCCGACTCAGGGGGTACAGGGAGGGGGGCATATACGTATCTTACCGCTTCTTGCAGCTTTGGCTTGATCTTCTTAGCCTTTTTGTGGCCCCCAGGTGCCTCGTCTGGTAGATCGTCACCAAGATGGAAGTTTTGGAGGCACACTGGGGACTCCAGGAGCTTTATCTCAGCCATTAGCGCCCCTCCATGGCCGCTGATGTCACTGTCCTCTCCAGAGCCGGCAGAACTGCGACCGGATGTCATTGTCGCCTGTCCTGCAGGGAGTTCGCTGCATGTGGCCGGGTGACTTTGCAGGCTGCCAGGTGTGGCTTTCTGCTGGTCATAATCACTCTCTTCATCCACCTGGCTCTCAGGCTGCAGCCCCATCTGCCTTTGTTCTCTGTTATCAGCCATCTCTCGGAATCTGTCTTCATTAATTAGTTTTTCCCTAAAAGAACCACTCTGCTCTCTGATGGTGGCTTTCCTTAGTTCCAGCACATTAATCTCAGTTTTGAGCCTCTTTACTTCCGCCTGGAGTTCAGTCTTCCTCGATTTGGAGGCCCCTGCAGCTTTGGCGCTTGTGCAGCGCAGCTCCTCCCGAAGCCTCCGGACGAGCTTACTCGCATCTTCATACTCATGGAGGTGGCTCATGACCCGGAAGGCATAGGTGGACACAGACTCCCGGGGACTTTGCAGCCCCCAACCTTCCTCAGTGAGGTCTGCCTCACCTCCATGAGCACTCAGCTTTCCTCCGGAAGGAGCGCCATCATGCACGCTGTCAGGCTTTACCTCCATGCTGGAAGCCTTGCGGCTTCTAGGAGTCTCCACAGTCCCGGGGGGAGTAGGAGCCACATTGCTGCGACTCCTGGTGGAGTGTCTCACCCCCGAGTCCTCCGATGTGCAGGCCCGTTGCTGGTTTCTCCTGCCCCCCGCCGGCCTGGTTCGGGAAGCAGAAGCCTGGGACTTAGCTACATCACTCATCCCAGGAATCCCACTCCCTCGCTGGGTAGGAGAGAGAGCAGATCCCCAGGTGGAGAGGTGTTGGTTCTCAGGAGAGCTGGAGCACACAGCAGGATCTGCAGCCACCACACCCACAATCAGCACACTGAGCAGCAGCTGATCAGAGCTGCACTCACTATTCTGCTGGTGCAGTCACTGTGTACATACATTACATTACTGATCCTCAGTTACATCCTGTATTATACTCCAGAGCTGCACTCACTATTCTGCTGGTGCAGTCAGTGTGTACATTCATTACATTACTGATCCTGTACTGATCCTGAGTTACATCCTGTATTATCCTGCAGAGCTGCACTCACTATTCTGCTGGTGCAGTCACTGTGTACATACATTACGTTGCTGATCCTGAGTTACATCCTGTATTATACTCCAGAGCTGCACTCACTATTCTTTTGGTGAAGTCACTATGTACATACATTACATTACTGATCCTTTACTGATCCTGAGTTACATCCTATATTATACCCCAGAGCTGCATTCACTATTCTGCTGGTGCAGTCACTGTGTACATACATGACATTACTAGTGTTGAGCGATACCTTCCGATATCAGGAAATATCGGATCGGATTGGATCGGGCCGATACCCAAAAAGTATCGGATATCGCCGATTCCGATACCGGAAACCAATGCAAGTCAATGGGACACAAATATCGGAATGAAAATAAACCCTTTCTTTCCTTGTAGGTTAATTCTACATGAAGGAAAACAACTAAGAATAATGTAGAATGTATTGGGGGAGGTGATTTCCCAAATCGATGGGAACAGTGCTCACAGTGAAACATGAAAAGCCGGCAATTCATCAGCGGCATACACCGGTACCCGACAATTTAGAACAGAAAGAATAGAGCGTCACACATAGATTAGATAGATAGAAACATGTCAGTCACATATATATGAAGTACAGTGACAGTGTTGCTTACTGTACTTGTCATTTAGTGTAAAGGATTTATTAAAAAAAATAATAGTGTTTTCATGCACCGTCTCTTTAAAAAAGCCGGCCGGCAATTCAGCAGCGGTACCCGACAATTTATAACAGAAAGATAGAGCATCACACATAGATTAGATAGATAGAAACATGTCAGTCACATCTATATATATAATTGTCTTATCCCGTCTGTCTGTCTGTCTGTCTGTCCAGGAAATCCCGCGTCGCTCATTGGTCCGGCAGCGGCCAATCAGCGCCGCGGGATTTCTGAAAAAAGATGGCGGCCGTTAGCGGCTCATCTGCCGGACGGAGGTCAGCAGCGATGCAGCGGGGGATGAGCGGCGCTAGCAGCACAACTACCCCGACCGGCGCCGCTGACCTCCATGCGGCTAACGTCGGAAGATCAGCGGCTTGGCCCGCTGAACTCCCGACAGCAAGTGTGAACGGAGGACCGGGGAGCGGCGCCGCCAGTCGGGATGCTTCTGCTGCGAGCAGCGGCTCATCTCCCGGCTTCTCGCAACAGAAGGAGCCGCACAGGCAGCGCCGCTCCCCGGTCCTCGCTAATACGGAGCCGCACAAGCAGCGCCGCTCCTGGGCCCACACTAATACGACGCTGATTGGTCGCGGTGGCCGGCCGACCGCGACCAAAGAGCGAGATGGGCGGCAAATTTAAACGCCGCTCTGCTGATTGGTCGCGGTGGCCGGCCGCGACCAATCAGCGAGATGGGCGGCAAATTTAAACGCCGCTCTGCTGATTGGTCGCGGTGGCTGGCCGACCGCGACCAATCAGCAAGATGGGCAGCAAATTTAAACACCGCTCTGCTCATTGGTCGTGGTGGCCGGCCGCGACCAATCAGCGATATTGGCGCCATATTTAAACACCGCTCTGCTCATTGGTCGCGGTTACCGGTCACGAATAACCAGCATTATTGGCGACAAATTTAAACACCGCTCTGCTTAGTCGCGGCCGTGACCAATCACCATTATTGGCGCCAAATTTAAATAACGTTCTGCTGATTGGTCGTGACCGCCGGCCGCAAACAATCAGCATTATTGGCGCCAAATTTAAACCCCGCTCTGCTGATTAGTCACGAACCCCGGCCATGACCAATCTGCGATATAGGCGCCAAATTTTAACACCGCTTTGCTAATTGGTCGCGGTTGCTGGCCTCGACCAATCAGCGATTTTGGCGACAAATTTAAATACCGCTCTGCTAATTGCGCCCGGTCGGCCTCACACCTATTCTAGAATACCCGATGCATTAGAATCGGGCCACCATCTAGTATATAATAAGTACAGTGACAGTGTTGGTTACTGTACTTGTCATTTAGTGTTAAAATAAAGGATTTATTGAAAAAAAAATTGGCGTGGGGTTCCCCGTAATTTTAGTCTCTAGCGGACGTTAAGCAGACAGCTGGGGCAGATGTTTGAAGCCTGGGAAGGGGGTAATACCCACGGAGCTTCCCAGGCTACTAATATCAGCCCCCAGCTGAATACCTAGACTTTACTAGCTATTAAAATGGGGGACCCCCCCAAAAAAATGACGTGGGGTCCCCCCTATTTTAATAGGAAAGGCTAAGCAGACAGCTGGGGGCTGATATTAATAGCCCAGGAAGGGTGCCATGAATATTAGCCCCCTCCCAGGCTAGAAACACCAGCCGTCAGCCGCCCCAGAAATGGCGCATCTATAAGATGTGCCAATTCTGGTACTTAGCCTCGCTCTTCCACGCTGCCCTGGTGCGGTGGCAGTGGGGTAATAGGGCTGGGGTTGATGTCAGCTTATAATGCCAGCTGACATCAAGCCCAGGTTAGTAATGGAGAGGCGTCTATAAGACACCCCCATAGGATGCGCCAATTCTGGCACCTAGCCTCGCTCTTCCACGCTGCCCTGGTGCGGCGGCAGTGGGGTAATAGGGTTGGGGTTCATGTCAGCGCCAGCTGCCATGAAGCCCAGGTTAGTAATGATGGCCGTCTATAAGACACCCCCATTACTAACCTACAAAGTGTTAAAAAGAAAAAACACACTACACCCAGAAAAAAATAATTTATTTGAAATAAACCACACCATTTTATTTAATTCTTAGTTTACTAAAAAAAAAATAGTTACCTGTCCACGTTCCTGCGCTGATCTCCCATGCACAGCTGTCACATCTGGAGATGGTGACAGCTGTGTATGGCTGCTGTAAGCTCACACTGCCGGGAACACGTCCGCTCCCGGCAGCGGGAGCCACTGACTGAGGTCACCGGAGTGCATTCAGGCAGCACAGCTCCGGAGACCTCCTTTACGGCACTGCTGTACCGTGGGAATTTCTCACGATACAGCAGGGCCGTAAAGGAGCTAACCGGAGCAGCGCTGCCTGAACTCCGGCGAACCCGCTTATGCAATGACGGGGCTGCTTTACGGCCCCATCATTCTAGCGGCGGCAGCGGTTCAGAGCGGTCACATTCTATGTGGCTGCTCTAAACTGGAGATCATCGTGGGACACTCGTGGACTACTACGGAGGGGTAAGGATAAGGTTGTGGTTTATTATTTTATATTTTATTACAGGAGATCGATGGCTTCGGGGAATTAGGTGTCTAGGTGAGTATAGGTGTAGTTTTTTATTTTTTACTTTATTTTAGGTGGCGATTGGCGGGGACAGGTAATGTATGAACTAATTTACAGTATTTTAAGTAACCACTGGCCACCAATGACATGTATTTAAAATTTATTGGGGACCAAAAACAAAAAAAAAATATGGGGGCCTAAAAAAACACTTATAGGGGCAAAAATAACACATGGGGCAGTTTAAATAGTAGGATCAGGCTGATGGGAACTACTGCTCCCATCGAGCTGATCCTGCTGGCACGAGTGGACCGGGGACAGACATAGGCCGATGGGAGTAGTAGTGTCACATCGGCCTATGTCTGCCTGCATGCAGACACCCGCAGACATCGCACAGACATCGCACAGACCCCGCACACACCCGCAGACATCGCACAGACACCGCACACATCGCACAGACACCGCGCACACCCGCACACACTCGCAGACATCGCACAGACACATCGCACAGACACCCGCACACACCAATCATGACGGGTCTGATGGTCTGCGAGGTGTGGCTGACCTGTGCGGCCGTGGGAAAGTTCATGTGAGTTCATGCAGTCAAGCATGAACTCACATGAACCCTCTGAGGGCACCGCGGCGACTTCAAATGAACAGTGGATCGGCATCACCTGATACCTCAGCTGTTCATTTGAAATAACCGGCGGGAAAGCGCAGTACAGAACGGGAAAGCCGGCGGTGAAGTCTTTTCATTGCCGGCTTCCCCGCCGGGGTCCTTCGCTCCCCGCTCCTTGGTGCTGCGCTCCCCGCCCGGTCCTAACTTACGATCGGGATGGGAGGTGGCGAGGGGAGCGGAGGATCGGGATGGGAGGCTGCGGGGAAACAGTATGGGGCTGTGTGATTGTTTAAAAGCCGGCGGCTTTTTACCGCCCGCCGGCTTTTAAACAATCAGGAGAATTCTCCCACGCTGGGATGGCATTCTGATGACAGGCTGGATCGCAGCTGAGCGCTGCCATCCAGCTTGTCATCCTTCAGAGACACTGCAGAGCGCAGGCATTATGGGAACTTCCGATTCCGGTATTCGATATTCTAAAAGTATCGGAACTCAGTATCGGAACTCCGACACCGCGAATATCGGCCGATACCCGATATTTCAGTATCGGAATGCTCAACACTAATCATAATCACAGACGCGGATTCTTTACTGTAAGAGCAGTGAGACTGTGGAGCTCTCTGCCGCATGATGTTGTAATGAGTGATTCACTAATAACATTTAAGAAGGGCATGGATGCCTTTCTGGAAAAGTATAATATTAGGCTGTGTGCCCACGATGCGTTTTTTAAGCATTTCCGCAGCAGCAATTCCACTGCAGAAATGCTTAAAAACGCTTGGTAGGTCTGCCATGTTCCCCAATGATAATCCGCATGCTGTGCATATGCTGCGGAAATTTCCGCTGCGGATTATCATTGCGGAAAAATCCGCAGCATTACCAATTATTTTGCGGAAGAGCGGCGTTTTTGCCGCGATTGACTTGCATTGGAACGCATGGAATCCGCATCACTGCATCTGTACATGCGCATTCCATGCATTTCAATGTGCGAATGGTACCCGGGTCTGGAGAAGAGGAGACTATCATCCAGACCCGGGTACCATAGTACCTGTAAAAAAAAGAATAAAAAATAAATCTATACTTACCTTCTGATGGCCCCGGTGTCCTTATCCGATGCGTCCTGGCTTGCCGGCAGCTCGCGGTAGACTAAAAGGACCTGCGGTGACGTCATTTAGTCATGTGACAGGTCACGCGACCGCTGACGTCGGCAGGTCATTTAGTCTACCGCGAGCTGCCGGCAAGCCAGGACGCATCGGATAAGGACACCGGGGCCATCAGAAGGTAAGTATAGATTTATTTTTTACCATTCCTTCGGTCACACTATATATGCCGGTTGCATGGATTTATATAGTGTGACCAAGTTGTCAAGCACTTTCCAAGTGATGCTAAAATCGCTTGTCAACCCGCATGCGGAAATGCATGTTAAGAACGCTTCACATCCGCATGTCCCTGGCAGGAAAAACACATGTACAATCCGCATGTAGAATCCGCATGTACACTCCGCATGGACACTCCGCATGGACACTCCGCATGCACACTCCGCATGCACACTCCGCATGTACACTCCGCATGTACACTCCGCATGCACAATCCACATGTACACTCCGCATGTAGAATCCGCATGTACACTCCGCATGTACACTCCGCATGGACACTCCGCATGGACACTCCGCATGCACACTCCGCATGTACACTCCGCATGCACAATCCACATGGACACTCCGCATGGACACTCCGCATGCACACTCCGCATGTACACTCCGCATGCACAATCCACATGTACAATCCGCATGTAGAATCCGCATGTACACTCCGCATGGACACTCCGCATGGACACTCCGCATGCACACTCCGCATGGACACTCCGCATGTACGATCCGCATGTACACTCCGCATGCACAATCCGCATGCACAATCCGCATGCACAATCTGCATGCATTTTTTTCTGCCAGGAAGATGCAGAAACGCTCAGGAAACAATCCGGAGCATTTCTGCATCGTGGGCACATAGCCTTACAGGTTATATACAGTAGATTCCTTGATAGGGCATTGATCCAGGGAACTAGTCTGAATGTCGTATGGAGTCGGGAAGGAATTTTTTCCCCAGTGTGGAGCTTAGTGTTTGCCACATGGGTTTTTTTTTGCCTTCCTCTGGATCAACATGTTAGGCTATGGGGTGAACTAGATGGACTTAGTCTTCTTTCAACCTTAAAAACTATGTTACTATGAAGTTCAGATTTTGCTGGACTGGATTGACGGTGCCATGTCACATTGGCAGAACCCTTGAGGTGCCAGAACAGCAGAACCCCCCCATAAGTGAGCCCTTTTATCAAGGTTTCCATCTAAGTCTCTGAGTGATGTGATTTAGATGAAACCCCCGAGGGATCCATTCACTATAATGAGGCAGCAGAGTTACTCTGGACTCTTCTTTTCAGAAGTGCACCAAACTGTGGCCGACGACACTTTTATGCATGCCTAATAAAAAGACGGATACAGTGAGATCACAGGTCCTACAGCGTCCACAGTGCCTCCATCTACTTCACTACAGGGAATCTTCCTCCGAGGGTTCCACCTGAATCACGTATTTTAGAGATTTAGACGGAAACCCCGGTGTAAGTGCTCAGCGCAGAGCGCAGGATAAATGTGAGCCGAGCCTTATTGTGATCCTTGAGAGGCAGAATGAACAAATCAACAGCAGGTGAAGAATTGGTTTTATTTCTTTTTTACGCCGTTCCTCGTGCGGTATAAGTGATTAGACGACTTTATTCTTCGGATTGGTGAGATTACAGCGATACTAGATTTGCAGCGGGTTTTTATGATTGACAGCTGTCACACACTAAAAGACACTTTTTATTGTAAAAACTAGTTTTTGCTTCGTCATATTTTGAGAGCTATAATTTTTCCATATTTCGGCCGTCAGAGTCATGTAAGGGCTTGTTTTTTTGCGAGATGAGTTGATGTTTTTATTGATAGAATTTTTGGGCACGTGACATTTTTTAATCGCTTTCTATTCCGATTTTTGGGAGGCAGAATGAACAAAAAACAACAATTCAGGAATTTTTATTTTATGTCGTTCTGCATGTGGTAAAATTGATATGACAGCTTTATTTTTCTGGTCAGTACAATTACAGCGATACTACATTTATATCATTTTTTTATGTTATGTATATACAATGGGGAAAAAAGTATTTAGTCAGCCACGAATTGTGTAAGTTCTCCCACTTAAAAAGATGAGGTTGGCCTGTAATTGACATCATAGGTCGACCTCAACTATGAGAGACAAAATGAGAAAACAAATCCTAAAAATCACATTGTCTGATTTGGAAAGAAATTTTTTTCAAATCTTGGTGGAAAATAAGTTTTTGGTCAATTACAAACAAGCGAGATTTCTGGCTCTCACAGACCTGTAACTTCTTCTTTAAGAGGCTCCTCTGTCCTCCACTCATTACCTGTAGTACTGGCTCCTCTGTCCTCCACTCATTACCTGTAGTACTGGCTCCTCTGTCCTCCACTCATTACCTGTAGTACTGGCTCCTCTGTCCTCCACTCATTACCTGTAGTACTGGCTCCTCTGTCCTCCACTCATTACCTGTAGTACTGGCTCCTCTGTCCTCCACTCATTACCTGTAGTACTGGCTCCTCTGTCCTCCACTCATTACCTGTAGTACTGGCTCCTCTGTCCTCCACTCATTACCTGTAGTACTGGCTCCTCTGTCCTCCACTCATTACCTGTAGTACTGGCTCCTCTTTCCTGCACTCATTACCTGTAGTACTGGCTCCTCTGTCCTCCACTCATTACCTGTAGTACTGGCTCCTCTGTCCTCCACTCATTGCCTGTAGTACTGGCTCCTCTGTCCTCCACTCATTACCTGTAGTACTGGCTCCTCTGTCCTCCACTCATTACCTGTAGTACTGGCTCCTCTGTCCTCCACTCATTACCTGTAGTACTGGCTCCTCTTTCCTGCACTCATTACCTGTAGTACTGGCTCCTCTGTCCTCCACTCATTACCTGTAGTACTGGCTCCTCTGTCCTCCACTCATTACCTGTAGTACTGGCTCCTCTGTCCTCCACTCATTACCTGTAGTACTGGCTCCTCTGTCCTCCACTCATTACCTGTAGTACTGGCTCCTCTGTCCTCCACTCATTACCTGTAGTACTGGCTCCTCTGTCCTCCACTCATTACCTGTAGTACTGGCTCCTGTTTGAACTCTTTATCAGTATAAAAGACGCCTGTCCGCAACTCAAACAGTCACACTCCAAACTCCACTATGGTGAAGACCAAAGAGCTGTCGAAGGACACCAGAAACAAAATTGTAGCCCTGCACCAGGCTGGGAAGACTGAATCTGCAATAGGCAAGCAGCTTGGTGTGAAGAAATCAACTGTGGGAGCAATAATTAGAAAATGGAAGACATACAAGACCACTGATAATCTCCATCGATCTGGGGCTCCACACAAGATCTCACCCCGTGGGGTCAAAATGATCTCAAGAACAGTGAGCAAAAATCCCAGAACCACACGGGGGGACCTAGTGAATGACTTGCAGAGAGCTGGGACCAACGTTACACAGGTTACCATCAGTAACACACTATGCCGCCAGGGACTCAAATCCTGCAGTCCCAGATGTGTCCCCCTGCTTAAGCCATTACATGTCCAGGCCCTTCTGAAGTTTACTAGAGAGCATTTGGATGATCCTGAAGAGTATTGGGAGAATGTCATATGGTCAGATGAAACCAAAGTAGAACTGTTTGGTAGAAACACAACTCGTCATGTTTGGAGGAGAAAGAATGCAGAGTTGCATCCAAAGAACACCATACCTACAGTGAAGCATGGGGGTGGCAACATCATGCTTTGGGGCTGTTACTCTGCCAAGGGACCAGGACGACTGATCCGTTTACATGAAAGAATGAATGGGGCCATGTATTGTGAGATTTTAAGTGCAAACCTCCTTCCATCAGCAAGGGCATTGAAGATGAAACATGGCTGGGTCGTTCAGCATGACAATGATCCCAAGCACACCGCCAGGGCAAAAAAGGAGTGGCTTCGTAAGAGGCATTTCAAGGTCCTGGAATGGACTAGCCAGTCTCCAGATCTAAACCCTATAGAAAACCTTTGGAGGGAGCTGAAAGTCCGTGTTGCCCAGCGACAGCCCCAAAACATCACTGCTCTAGAGGAGATCTGCATGGAGGAATGGGCCGACATACCAGCAACAGTGTGTGCCAACCTTGTGAAGACTTACAGAAAACGTTTCACCTCTGTCATTGCCAACAAAGGAAATATAACAAAGTATTGAGATGAACTTTTGCAATTGACCAAATACTTATTTTCCACCAAAATTTGAAAAAAAAAATTTTCTTTCCAAATCAGAGAATGTGATTTTCAGGATTAGTTTTCTCTTTTTGTCTCTCATAGTTGAGGTTGACCTATGATGTCAATTACAGACCGACCTCATCTTTTTAAGTGGGAGAACTTGCACAATTGGTGGCTGACTAGATACTTTTTTTCCCCCACTGTAGGGGCAGTATTATAGTATATTCACACGTGGTCAAAATTGTTGGCACCCCTCGTTTAATGAAAGAAAAACCCACAACGGTCACAGAAATAACTTGAATCTGACAAAAGTAATAATAAATTAAAAATCTATGAAAATGAACAGATGAAGGTCAGACATTGCTTTTCTGCTTCCACGGAATTTTTTATAAAATTAACCTCATGAAATCGTCCTGGACAGAAATGATGGTTCTTCTTCTTCTTCTTAACTTAATACTTTGTTGAACCTTTTGAGGCAATCGCTGCAATCAAACGATTCCTGTAACTGTCAGTGAGACTTCTGCGCCTCTCGACAGCTATTTTGGAGACTCCTCATGAGCAAACTGCTCCAGTTGTCTCGTGTGTGAAGGTTGCCTTTTCCAGACGACATGTTTCAGCTCTTTCCAAAGATGCTCAATAGGATTTAGGTCAAGGCTCATAGAAGCCACTTCAGAATAGTCCAATGTTTTCCTCTTCTCCATTCTTGGGTGTTTTTAGCTGTGTGTTTTGGGTCATTATCCTGTTGCAAGACCCATGACCTGCGACTGAGACCAAGCTTTCTGACACTGGGCAGCACATTTCTCTCTAGAATCCCTTGATAGTCTTGAGATTTCATTGTACCCTGCACAGATTCAAGACACCCTGTGCCAGATGCAGCAAAGCAGCCCCAGAACATAACAGAGCCTCCACCATGTTTCACAGTAGGAACAGTGTTCTTTTCTTGATATGCTTCATTTTTCCGTCTGTGAACATAGAGCTGATGTGCCTTGCCAAAAACTTCCATTTTTATCTCATCTGTCCAAAGGACATTCTCCCAGAAGCTTTGTGGCTTGTCAACATGTAGTTTGGCAAATTCCAGTCTGGCTTTTTTATGATTTTTTCTCAACAATGGTGTTCTCCTTGGTCGTCTCCCATGAAGTCCACTTTGGATCAAACAACGACGGATGGTGCGATCTGACACTGATGTTCCTTGAGCTTGAAGTTCACCTTTAATCTCTTTAGAAGTTATCCTGGGCTCTTTTGTTACCATTCGTATTATCCGTCTCTTTGATTTGTTATCAATTTTCTTCCTTTCGGCCACGTCCAGGGAGGTTGGCTACAGTCCCATGGATCTTAAATTTCTGAATAATATGTGCAACTGTAGTCACAGGAACATCAAGCTGCTTGGAGATGGTTTTATAACCTTTACCTTTAACATGCTTGTCTATAATTTTCTTTCTAGTCTCCTGAGACAACTCTTTCCTTTGCTTCCTCTGGTCCATGTTGAGTGTGGTACACACCATGTCACCAAACAGCACAGTGAGTATCTGTAGCCCTATATACAGCACAGTGAGTATCTGTAGCTCTATATACAGCACAGTGAGTATCTGTAGCCCTATATACAGGCACAGTGAGTATCTGTAGTCCTATATACAGCACAGTGAGTATCTGTAGCTCTATATACAGCACAGTGAGTATCTGTAGCTCTATATACAGCACAGTGAGTATCTGTAGCTCTATATACAGGCACAGTGAGTATCTGTAGCTCTATATACAGCACAGTGAGTATCTGTAGCTCTATATACAGCACAGTGAGTATCTGTAGCCCTATATACAGGCACAGTGAGTATCTGTAGTCCTATATACAGCACAGTGAGTATCTGTAGTCCTATATACAGCACAGTGAGTATCTGTAGCTCTATATACAGCACAGTGAGTATCTGTAGCTCTATATACAGCACAGTGAGTATCTGTAGCTCTATATACAGGCACAGTGAGTATCTGTAGCTCTATATACAGGCACAGTGAGTATCTGTAGATCTATATACAGGCACAGTGAGTATCTGTAGCCCTATATACAGCACAGTGAGTATCTGTAGCTCTATATACAGCACAGTGAGTATCTGTAGCTCTATATACAGCACAGTGAGTATCTGTAGCTCTATATACAGCACAGTGAGTATCTGTAGCTCTATATACAGGCACAGTGAGTATCTGTAGCTCTATATACAGCACAGTGAGTATCTGTAGCCCTATATACAGCACAGTGAGTATCTGTAGCCCTATATACAGCACAGTGAGTATCTGTAGCTCTATATACAGCACAGTGAGTATCTGTAGTCCTATATACAGCACAGTGAGTATCTGTAGCCCTATATACAGCACAGTGAGTATCTGTAGCTCTATATACAGCACAGTGAGTATCTGTAGCCCTATAAACAGCACAGTGAGTATCTGTAGCTCTATATACAGCACAGTGAGTATCTGTAGCCCTATATACAGGCACAGTGAGTATCTGTAGTCCTATATACAGCACAGTGAGTATCTGTAGCCCTATATACAGCACAGTGAGTATCTGTAGCTCTATATACAGCACAGTGAGTATCTGTAGCTCTATATACAGCACAGTGAGTATCTGTAGCTCTATATACAGCACAGTGAGTATCTGTAGCCCTATATACAGGCACAGTGAGTATCTGTAGTCCTATATACAGGCACAGTGAGTATCTGTAGCTCTATATACAGCACAGTGAGTATCTGTAGCCCTATATACAGCACAGTGAGTATCTGTAGCCCTATATACAGCCACAGTGAGTATCTGTAGCTCTATATACAGCACAGTGAGTATCTGTAGCCCTATATACAGCACAGTGAGTATCTGTAGCTCTATATACAGCACAGTGAGTATCTGTAGCTCTATATACAGCACAGTGAGTATCTGTAGCTCTATATACAGGCACAGTGAGTATCTGTAGCTCTATATACAGCACAGTGAGTATCTGTAGCCCTATATACAGCACAGTGAGTATCTGTAGCTCTATATACAGCACAGTGAGTATCTGTAGCTCTATATACAGCACAGTGAGTATCTGTAGCTCTATATACAGCACAGTGAGTATCTGTAGCTCTATATACAGGCACAGTGAGTATCTGTAGCTCTATATACAGCACAGTGAGTATCTGTAGCCCTATATACAGCACAGTGAGTATCTGTAGCCCTATATACAGCACAGTGAGTATCTGTAGCTCTATATACAGCACAGTGAGTATCTGTAGCTCTATATACAGCACAGTAAGTATCTGTAGCTCTATATACAGGCACAGTGAGTATCTGTAGCTCTATATACAGCACAGTGAGTATCTGTAGCCCTATATACAGGCACAGTGAGTATCTGTAGCCCTATATACAGCACAGTGAGTATCTGTAGTCCTATATACAGCACAGTGAGTATCTGTAGCCCTATATACAGCACAGTAAGTATCTGTAGCCCTATATACAGCACAGTGAGTATCTGTAGCCCTATATACAGCACAGTGAGTATCTGTAGTCCTATATACAGGCACAGTGAGTATCTGTAGTCCTATATACAGCACAGTGAGTATCTGTAGCCCTATATACAGCACAGTAATCTGTAGCTCTATATACAGGCACAGTGAGTATCTGTAGTCCTATATACAGCACAGTGAGTATCTGTAGTCCTATATACAGCACAGTGAGTATCTGTAGCTCTATATACAGCACAGTGAGTATCTGTAGCTCTATATACAGGCACAGTGAGTATCTGTAGCCCTATATACAGCACAGTGAGTATCTGTAGTCCTATATACAGCACAGTGAGTATCTGTAGTCCTATATACAGCACAGTGAGTATCTGTAGCTCTATATACAGGCACAGTGAGTATCTGTAGCCCTATATACAGCAGAGTGAGTATCTGTAGCCCTATATACAGCACAGTGAGTATCTGTAGCTCTATATACAGGCACAGTGAGTATCTGTAGCCCTATATACAGCACAGTGAGTATCTGTAGCTCTATATACAGCACAGTGAGTATCTGTAGCCCTATATACAGCACAGTGAGTATCTGTAGCTCTATATACAGCACAGTGAGTATCTGTAGCCCTATATACAGCACAGTGAGTATCTGTAGCTCTATATACAGCACAGTGAGTATCTGTAGCCCTATATACAGCACAGTGAGTATCTGTAGCCCTATATACAGCACAGTGAGTATCTGTAGCTCTATATACAGCACAGTGAGTATCTGTAGCCCTATATACAGCACAGTGAGTATCTGTAGCTCTATATACAGGCACAGTGAGTATCTGTAGCTCTATATACAGGCACAGTGAGTATCTGTAGCTCTATATACAGGCACAGTGAGTATCTGTAGCTCTATATACAGCACAGTGAGTATCTGTAGCTCCTATATACAGCACAGTGAGTATCTGTAGCTCTATATACAGCACAGTGAGTATCTGTAGCTCCTATATACAGGCACAGTGAGTATCTGTAGCTCTATATACAGCACAGTGAGTATCTGTAGCCCTATATACAGCACAGTGAGTATCTGTAGCCCTATATACAGCACAGTGAGTATCTGTAGTTCTATATACAGCACAGTGAGTATCTGTAGCTCTATATACAGCACAGTGAGTATCTGTAGCTCTATATACAGCACAGTGAGTATCTGTAGCTCTATATACAGCACAGTGAGTATCTGTAGCTCTATATACAGGCACAGTGAGTATCTGTAGCCCTATATACAGCACAGTGAGTATCTGTAGCTCTATATACAGCACAGTGAGTATCTGTAGCCCTATATACAGGCACAGTGAGTATCTGTAGCCTATATACAGCACAGTGAGTATCTGTAGCCCTATATACAGCACAGTGAGTATCTGTAGCTCTATATACAGCACAGTGAGTATCTGTAGCCCTATATACAGCACAGTGAGTATCTGTAGCCCTATATACAGCACAGTGAGTATCTGTAGCTCTATATACAGCACAGTGAGTATCTGTAGCCCTATATACAGCACAGTGAGTATCTGTAGCCCTATATACAGCACAGTGAGTATCTGTAGCTCCTATATACAGGCACAGTGAGTATCTGTAGCCCTATATACAGCACAGTGAGTATCTGTAGCCCTATATACAGCACAGTGAGTATCTGTAGCTCTATATACAGCACAGTGAGTATCTGTAGCCCTATATACAGCACAGTGAGTATCTGTAGCCCTATATACAGCACAGTGAGTATCTGTAGCCC